>NC_056075.1:7445900-7746230 GCF_016772045.2 Ovis aries
GAAAAGCAGGCTTGCTCAAGCTGTGAGGATCAGCAGCCTGACACAGTGGTCCCGAGTGGTTTCCTTTTACTTTTGGTGCTTCAGGTGTGAGCATGAAGAAGTTGCTAAACTCTCTAATCCTAACCATCAGCCTGCTAAAAGTCTTGATGGCTAAAGTAAGGAGGGAGGGACATGTATGTTCAAAAAACGGACAGACTGACATATAGACAAGCCTTTAAAATTTAAGCTGGGGTGAATCTGATCTATGAGTCTTCCCTGGTGGCTCAGATGGTAAAGCGTCTGCCTGCAATGTGGGAGACCTGGGTTCGATCCCTGGGTTGGGAAGATCTCCTGGAGAAGAAAACAGCAACCCACTCCAGTACTCTTGCCTGGAAAATCCCACAGAGGAGCCTGGTAGGCTACAGTCCATGGCGTTGCAAAGAGTTGGACATGACTGAGCGAATCCTTTCTTCAAGTTGCCTATAGTATTCACTAATTCCTTTTTTGTCATTTCTGTTTTTTTTTTCACCCCTCAAAGGGACACTCTTTCCCATATTGAGGTATCAACTTATATCAAGAGAAAGACAATGAGGAGTCACAGAGCAATATTCAATTCTTCACTCCATGCCTTTGTTTAAAGAATTGTTCTCTGAACGTCATCTCCCTCACATACCTGTCTCCAAACCTTAGTCATCCTTAGAACGTTGATGAGGATCACCTGTTGACACCTCTTATCACCTTCGCCATTTTTCTCTCTGCCACAGTTGATCCGTCCTCTTTGCTCTTTTCTCCATTTGCTCAAGCTTTTCTTGGTCAGAGCTTTTGATCTCTGTGTTCCCTCTGCTGGCAATGTTTTTCACCCACAGCTAGCTCTCTATCATTGAGTTATCTGTGCACATAACCACTCTTGAGAATCTCTTGATTATCCCTACCTGCTCAGCCAACCCCATCACTCTTGTTGCCACTAGGAAAAATTATTTTTAAAAATCTAAAGTCACTGTGTATATCGTCTACCAGAATGAGTTCCATGATGTCAAGGAACTGTGCAAATTTTGCCTACGGCTTTAGTTCTTGACTGGAGAAGGAAATGGCAGCCCACTCCAGTATTCTTGCCTGGAGAATCCCATGGATGGAGGAGCCTGGTGGGCGACAGTCCACGGGGTCGCAAACAGCTGGACACGACTGAGCGACTTCGCTTTCACTTTAGTTCCTGACCACCAGAGTGGGGCCTGGAACATACACACGCACACTGAAAACGCTTGCCCAATGGATCCATGATCGAGCAAATGAAAAGAAGGAGGAGTTACTGTGTTTAAAGCTTAGGAGATCTTAGCTGCAGTTAGGCCCAATAACTTGCGGCTTTATGTTCACGCATGCTAGGTTGCTTCAGTTGTGTCGAACTCTTTGAGACTCTATGGACCGTAGCTGGCCAGACTTCCCCGATCATGGGATTCTCCAGGCAAGAACACTGGAGTGGGTTGCCATGCCCTCCTCCAGGGGATCTTCCTGACCCAGGGGTGGAACCTGTGTCTCTTATGTCTCCTGCATTGGCAGGCGGGTTTTTACCACTGGTGCCAGCTGGGAAGCCCAGGGATCTGCGTAATTCTGTGAAATTAGAAGTTGAACACTGTGATGTCTGGGTTCGGTTTTATCTTTGACATTCCACAAGTTAAGCCTCATCTCTGGAGAGACAAATTTCTAGGAATTGCCAATGTGCCATAATCTATCTGTCCCTCCTCAGGACTCAAAGTTTTATTTGTGTTATTTTCTATCTGTGGCACTTAAGTACTATTCCTGGTTTACAGTGGTAACTATTGCCTAAATTCTCTCAAAATAGGTCTTAGCTTTCAAAGGGCTGTCTCAGGAAGAAGTCTGTGATTTACCTTCTACATTTTTTTGCTGTTGTGGTCGTTCTTGTTGCTCTTTGTTTGTTTTAATGTTCTTTCCAGTGCCAGATATAACAAATAAGTATCCAGTTTGAAAGATTACCGAAAACACCGCCAATCTCTCCCATTAACTTCACCTTGTCAGATAGGTGAAGACAGTCTCTCCCAATTTTCTAAGTGATTTATTTACTAAAAGTTAAAACTGGTGCCCTAAGTCATTATTCTGCTTTTATAGCTGATGAATTTTGTATTAAACAAAAGCAAATATTTTCGTACTTAACTAGAAGTTCAATGAGGTCTAGCCCCTTCTAGTCTGGGCACTGGCTATTTCAGAAAAATGTATAGGAACACGTGTTTCCATTTTCAAGGGCAATTTTAGAACCTGCTAGATAACATGGCTACAATTAGTCTGCACACTGGAAAACAGTCCAAGTTCATATCCACTTAAATGTTTAAATTGCCCGCTAATTGTACTCATCTGAACCCAACAGGATAATTCACCTTCAGGCTTCTAAACCCAAGGCCAATCATTACAGAGACTGAAATGAGCAGGGTGGCACTGGGGTGCTTCCAGAGCTAGCCGTGTGGTGTGTGCTGTATTGTTTCTGTGATAGTGACAAAGCACTCTGTCACCAGCTCTCCCATACAGCAAACTGAGAAGCAGGGACCAGAGTGTGCTCCGTCTTCACACCTGCTTGGAAAGGAAGTCTGCATTCTCCAGAGAGAGAACTATAGAAAAACAAGGAGCTTACCTACACAGCAGAGCAAGGCTCAAGACAAAGTCCTTTGGAGAATGAACCCTCAGGGTTTTAGACTCAAGAAAAAGGATGTGTCCTAAGTGAAAAGGGCAGTATTAGATTACTCTTTGAAAGGATTTGGCATCTACTTATTTTACTTGTTTGGTGTTTCAATTATCAGTGATCATTTTGCAGAGGAGATCTGGCCTTCAAGTACTATTTACTCACTGAGTTTTTATCAGTGAGCTGGCAATAGAACAAATGTCTTTTCCTGTGCCGTGTTTTCACAGATTTTCTTTTCCTCTTTTGCGTGAAATTATTCAACACAGCAAAAATAAAGGAGAGAAGAGGAACTGGTGAATGCTTTTCTTCACAAAGCATGAAGAGAATTTTAAGAGTGCAATTTCACAACCAATTACACTCCTAACAAAAGGAATTTACAACTAATTATGAAAGAAAGTTACAACCTTTTAAAAGATTAGTGTGAAGAGCTAAAGAAACTATAGGCTTGAAATTATATGGATCCCTATACACTAGGTACAGTTTTCAGTCAGTGAACCATTTTTTAATAGTCGTGTCAAATTCAAGCATTTTTCCTGTGAGAAAAGAATGGATGAAATAATTGAATTAGACCAAATGTATGAAAACACTTTAAAGCAATAATATTAGGTTGCAAAATATTTAATCAGACATGGTGTATATCCTTATGCTCAAGGTCATGTCCCACGTTTTAACCACCCAAACGTTCCATTCTCAGGGCCTTTGAAGTTGTTGTTTCATAGACTTTGTATCAAATGTCTCAGGGCCTCTGCACATGCCTACCTCCATCTGGACGTTCCTGACCACTGTACCTACATGGCTCACTCTATCACCTCCTTGAACGCTCTGTGCACTGATCCTTTTCAGTGAGGGGTCCCTGTCTTCATCAAGAGCTGTAATGTTAAGCTCTGCCCCCAAACTCTAGCCCCTTTCTCTCCATAGCACTCACCATAATCTAATATAGAATAGAATCTCCTTATTTATACTGCCTGCTGTCTCACTTTCTCAGCTAGTTCACAAGTGGGACAAGGTTCTTTTGTCTAGTTTTCATTGCTGTATCCTTAGCAGCTAAAGCTATTCCTGGGGTGCCCCTCATTTATATTGCCTTTGCAGAAGTCAACCCAATGTTTGATATTAGTTTTTATTGGATTCTTTTAAGAGTTATCCACATGCTTCAAGTATCATTAGGAAGAAAATAAAGATCTTGATTAAAGTATGACTTCTGTCACTAAAAATATTATAGACACATATAATATTAATATTAATTATATGTGTACTTTGCCAATGCTGGGAATGGAGTAATACCAGAAAACAAATAAATTTGCTGTTGGTCATGTTTTATCTGCCATATAGCAAACCATAATGACAACATGTTTCTTTAGGCAGGAATGTGAAATTTCAAGCTATATATATGGTGATTAAGAAGAAAAAAAATTCTAAATTCAAAACGAATTAGACACCTGATAAATTCATGGGGAATTAACCCTGGGTTATTCTTTGTTTTGAAAATGTATTTATTACTTAATAAACTGTGAAGGAACAAAAACAGTCTCTTAATATTTAATTCAAAGTAGGATACTATAAAAATAGTCTTGATAAATCTGGGCTATTCTCTATACTTCAAAGTAGCCAACAGCACCCCATTGGAGCCCCCAGATTCAAGGGACTCTAGCAAGAACAACCAGACAGAAATTACCGTAATCAAAGAGGGAGAATGCATCTTAAGTAAAGCCTCCAGAGGGAATTCCCAGATGGTGCTAGTGGCAAAGAACCTGCCTGCCAGTGGAAGAGACACAGGAGACCTGGGTTCTAGTCCTGGGTCTTCTAGATTCCCCTAAAAGAGGGCATGATGATACATTCCAATATTCTTGCCTGGAAAATCCCCATGGACAGAGAAGCCTTGTAGGCTACGATCCATGGGGTCGCAAAGAGTCAGACAGGACTGAAGTGACTTAGCAGAGCAGAGCAATGCCTTCAGAAGTATTTACCTTGTTAATACCTAATCAAAAAGAAATTCAGGGTCAAGAGTCTAGCAGAGCCCCAAACATCCTAATCCTCTATCTCTTACAGCAAAGATACACAAACACACAATATCACACACACACACCCTGCATTACTAAATCAACAGAACTTTCCACTCAGTTCAGTTCAGTCACTCAGTCATGTTCGACTCTTTGCCACCCCATGGACTGCAGCACACAAGCCTCTCTGTCCATACCAACCCAGAGTTTACTCAGACTTATGCCCATCGAGTTGGTGATTCCATCCAACCATCTCATCCTCTGTCGTCCCCTTCTCCTCCTGCCCCCAATCCCTCCCAGCATCAGGGTCTTTTCCAATGAGTCAGCTCTTTGCCTCAGGTGGCCAAAGTACTGGAGTTTCAGCCTCAGCATCAGTCCTTCCAATGAATATTCAGGACTTATTTCCTTTAGGATGGACTGCTTGTATCTCCTTGCAGTCCAAGGGACTCCCTAGTCTTCTCCAACACCACAGTTCAAAAGCATCCATTCTGCGCTGCTCAGCAACTCAGTCCAACTCTCACATCCATACATGACCACTGGAAGAACCATAGCTTTGACTAGACAGACCTTTGTTGGCAAAATAATGCCTCTGCTTTTTAACAAGCTGTCTAGGTCAGTCATGGCTTTTTTCCCAAGGAGCAAGTGTCTTTTAATTTCATGGCTGCAATTACCATCTGCAGTGATTATGGAGCCCAAGAAAATAAAGTCTGACACTGTTCCATTGCTTCCCCATCTATTAGCCATGAAGTGATGGGACCAGATGCCATGATCTTAGTTTTCTGAATGCTGAGTTTTAAGCCACCTTTTTCATTCTCATCTTTCACTTTCATCAAGAAGCTCTTTAGTTCTTCTTCGCCTTTTGCCAGAAGAGTGGTGTCATCCGCATTTCTGAGGTTATTGATATTTCTCCCGGCAATCTTGATTCCAACCCGGCATTTCATGATGTACTCTGCATATAAGATAAATAAGCAAGGTGACAATACACAGCCATGACATACTCCTTTCCCAATTTGGAACCAGTGTTTTGTTCCATTTCCAGTTCTAACTTCTGTTTCTTAACCTCCATACAGATTTCTCAGGAGGCACATCATGTGGTCTGGTATTTCCATCTCTTTAAGAATTTTACAGAGTTTGTTCTGACCCACACAGTCAAAGCTTTGGTATAGTCGATAAAGCAGAACTAGATGTTTTTCCGGAACTCTCTTGCTTTTTCAGTGATCCAAGGAATGTTGGCAATTTGATCTCTGCTTCCTCTGCCTTTTCTAAATCCAGCTTGATCATCTGGAAGTTCATGGTTCATGTACTGTTGAAGCCTGGCTTGGAGAATTCTGAGCATTACTTTGATAGCATGTGAGATGTGTGCAATTGTGCAATAGTTTGAGCATTCTTTGGCACTGCTTTTCTTTGGGATTGGAATGAAATATGGCCTTTTCCAGTCCTGTGGCCACTGCTGAGTTTTCCAATTTTGCTGGCATATTGAGTGCAGCACTTTCACAGCATCATCTTTTAGGATTTGAAATAGCTCAACTGGAATTCTATTACCTCCAATAGCTTTGTTCATTGGAGAAGGCAATGGCACCCCACTCCAGTACTGTTGCCATGGGCGGAAGAGCCTGGTAGACTGCAGTCCATGGGGTTGCTAGGAGTCACACACGACTGAGTGACTTCCCTTTCACTTTTCACTTTCATGCATTGGAGGAGGAAATGGCAACCCACTCCAGTGTTCTTGTCTGGAGAATCCCAGGGACGGGGGAGCCCGGTGGGCTCCCGTCTATGGGGTCGCACGGAGTCAGACACGACTGAAGCGACTTAGCAGCAGCAGCTTTGTTCACAGTGATACTTCATAAGGACCACTTGATTTCACATTCTAGGATGCCTGGCTCTAGGTTAGTGATCACACAATCAAGGTTATCTGGGTCATGAAGATCTTTTCGTATCATTCTTCTGTATATTCTTGCGACCTTTTAATATCTTCTGCTTCTGTTAGGTCCATTCCATTTCTGTTCTTTGTTGTGCCCATCTTTGCATGAAATGTTCCCTTGGCATCTCTAATTTTCTTGAAGAGATCTCTAGTCTTTTCCATTCTATTGTTTTCCTCTATTTCTTTGCACTGATCACTGAGGAAGGCTTTCTTATCTCTCCTTGCTATTCTTTGAAACTGCATTCAAATGGGTATTTTCTCCTTTGCTTTTCACTTCTTTTCTCAGCTATTTGTAAGGACTTTTGCCTTTTTGCATTTCTTTTTGTTGGGGATGGTGTTGATCACTGCCTCCTGTACAATCTCATGAACCTCCATCTATAGTTCTTCAGGCACTCTATCAGATCTGATGCCTTGAATCTATTTGTCACTTCCACTTGATTTAGGTCATACCTGAACAGTCTAGTGGTTTTCCCTACTTTCTTCAATTTAAGTCTTAATTTGGCAATAAGGTGTTCATGATCTGAGCCACAGTCAGCTCCTGGCCTTGTTTTACTGACTGTATAGAGCTTCTCCACCTTTGGCTGCAAAGAATATAATCAATCTGATTTTGGTATTGACCATCTGGTGATGTCCCTGTGTAGAGTCCTCTCTTGTGTGGTTGGAAGAGGGTGTTTGCTATGACCAGTGCGTTCTCTTGGTAAAACTCTGTTCACCTTTGACCTGCTTCATTTTGTACTCCAAGGGCAAATTTGCCAGGTATTCCAGGTATGTCTTAAGTTCCTACTTGTGCATTCCAGTCCCCTATAATGAAAAGGACATCTTTGGGTATTAGTTCCAGATGGTCTTGTAGGTCTTCATAGAACCATTCAGCTTCAGCTTCTTCAGCATTACTGGTCAGGGTAAGTACTTGGATTACTGTGATATTGAATAGTTTGTCTTAGAAACGAACAAAGGTCATTCTGTCCTTTTTGAGATTGCACCCAAGTACTGCATTTCAGACTCGTTTGTTGACTATGATGGCTACTCCATTTCTGCTATGGGATTCTTGCCAACAGTATAGATATAATGGTCATCTGAGTTAAATTCACCCATTCCAGTCCATTTCAGTTCATTCACTCTTGCCATCTCCTGTTGACCACTTCCAATTTGCCTTGATTCATGAACCTAACATTCCAGGTTCCTATGTAATATTGCTCTTTACAGAATCGGACTTTACTTCCATCACCACTCACATCCACAACTGGGTGTTGCTTTTTCTTTGGTTCTGTCTCATCATTCTTTCTGGAGTTAGTTCTCCACTGATCTCCCGTAGCTTATTGGGCACCTACTGACCTGGGGATTTCATATTTCAGTGTCCTGTCTTTTTGCCTTTTCATGCTATTCATGGGGTTCTCAAGGCAAGAATACTGAACTGGTTTGCCAATCCCTTCTCCAGTGGATCATGTTTTGTCAGAACTCTCCACCATGACCCATCCTTCTTGGGTGGCCCTACATGGCATGGCTCATAGTTTCAGTGAGTTAGACAAGGCTGTGGTCCATGTGATCAGTTTGGTTAGTTTTCTGTGGTTGTTGTTTTCATTCTGTCTGCCCCCTGATGGATAAGGATGGCAATTCATAATTATGTTTGCATAATAATAAAATTTAATTTCAGATGTCTTAAATGATCATTCAGTTTGATGTAATTTTTATCTCTCAGTCTCATTATAAATAACCACCAAAACATTTTCTTGTAAACGATGGAAAGTCTGTCTGTTACAAACTTCACTTTTATTGTTACTGAGGCCAAGCTCCCTCTGTTCACAGCATGGTAGGCCAATATATCCTGGAGAGGAGTTGCTGAGACAAGGAATTCAACATTATTTGGAGAGCCCACTGACCCAGATGATGGCAGAGGGCTCAAAATAACTATCTTGTTGGGGTCTGGATGGTAGGTTCTTTTATGGATCAGAGATAGGGGAGAGGTGAGGAAACAAAAAGACTATTCAATTGTTGCAAATATCTCCTAGAATGTCAAGCTTCAGGCAGGAGGATGTGCTAGTTTCACTTCCTTATAGCCATTTCACAGGTGGTGTGAAATGGAATATCTGACATATCAAAAAGCAAGGATACCACAGCTATTTGTGATTCTGCCCCCAATCCCACCACAAATGTGAATTTCTGAGCCATGCCAACAAGCAGCAGACAAGTGGCACTATTCCCTACACAAAGAACTTAAGAATGTCATAGTCCTTCAAAGGTGGGCAGGATTAGCTTATCTCCCTGTGAGCTAAACAAAGGCACTTTAGCTTAAGGGTAGGGCAGAGAAGGGGCAGGGTTTCCAGAGGCAGGCCATTAAGTATGGTATAATAACAGTAAAAAGATTTAGTATGAAGTCAAAATTAACTTTCCAGTTACATTATTTCTCAAATTTTATAATAGCATTTGCTACTAAGCCAGATCTATACCACTTCCCTAATTTAAAAAAAAAAGAAAAAAAACTTGCTGGATTCACTATTTAAGCTTTAAAAATGGCAATTTTGACCAATCTTCATTTACAAGGTGTGAAAAAAAAAATGAGAAACACTTCATTCTACTAATCAGGATTAGGGTTTAAATACTACCTCTCCTGTTATAAACTTGAGACAGTACTTTATTCGTTGGGAGATCATTTTACCCAGAATTCTTCTTTAAAAAAGCGAACAAACGAAACCCTATAATTCTCACTTACTTGTTCTGTAACTGTAAGCTAATCGCTTTGTCTTTCTAAGTTCAATTTCTACACCTCTAAGACAGAGACAATGCCAACAACTTAGCAGAGTTGTTGACAGGATCAAAGATAATTTGTGTCAAGCACTTTGCAAAACATCTGGCTCATAGTAGGTCCTCTGTGTTGTTACTGGACAATTAATCTTGCAATAGAAAGCTTAATTTTTTCAAAGTCAAAAGGAAACTGTCTGCTCAAGATCTTCTAAACACACAACATTTTTTGGAAATTTAGTTTAGAAATGATCAAGGTTAAATTGAAATGAATTGCAATACAAGACCATCTACAAATTTGGTTTTATCTGTTATTTGCTACCATTGAGTTGCCTATCCCAGGTGGCTCAGGGTAAAGAATCTGCTTGCCAACGTAGTGGATGCTGGTTTGATTCCTGGGTGGGGAAGATCCTCTGAAGAAGGAAATGGCAACCCACTCCAGTATTCTTGTATTGTTAGTTCAATTCAGTCGCTCAGTCGTGTCCGACTCTTTGTGAACCCATGAATCGCAGCATGCCAGGCCTCCCTGTCCGTCACCATCTCCCAGAATTCACTCAGACTCACGTCCATTGAGTCAGTGATGCCATCCAGCCATCTCATCCTCTGTCATCCCCTGTTCCTCCTGCCCTCAATCCCTCCCAGCATCAGAGTCTTTTCCAATGAGTCAACTCTTGGCATGAGGTGGCCAAAGTATTGGAGCTTCAGTTCAGCATCATTCCCTCCAAAGAAATCCCAGGGTTGATCTCCTTCAGAATGGACTGGTTGGATCTCCTTGGAGTCCAAGGGATTCTCAAGAGTCTTCTCCAACACCACAGTTCAAAAGCATCAATTCTTCGGTGCTCAGCCTTCTTCACAGTCCAACTCTCACATCCATACATGACCACAGGAAAAACCATAGCCTTGACTAGATGGACCTTAGTCGGCAAAGTAACGTCTCTGCTTTTGAATATACTATCTAGGTTGGTCATAACTTTTCTTCCAAGGAGTAAGTGTCTTTTAATTTCATGGCTGCAGTCACCATCTGCAGTGATTTGGGAGCCCCCAAAAAATAAAGTCTGACACTGTATTATCCAGTATTGCCTGGAAAATCCCATGGACAGAAGAGGTAGGCGGGTTTCCAAAATAGTTGGACATGACTCAGTGACCAAACATCAACAACTAAATGGAATCACAAAGTCATTTCTAATGAATTGACATGAACGATTTTCTTATTGCGAAAGTTTTCTAGTTGGTCTTTATTTTAAAAGTGAAAAACAATTAATTGGCTATATAAAAATTTTTTTCTTATCACTCTACAACATTTTTTAAAACTTCAGAACTAGATTTTAGCTAAATAATTGTTAATATGATTTATTAGTTTTGAGAAATATACATAGTAACATAAGATGTTAACAACTTGGGGAATAGTATGAAGCATATGGGAACTCTTTAGGCTCTTTGCAACTTGTCTCTAACCCTAAAACTACCCTAAAATTTCCTGGTGGCTCCGATAGTGAAGAGTCTACCTACAATGTGGGAGACCCGGGTTCAATCCCTGGGTCAGGAAGATCCTCTGGAGAAGGAAATGGCAACCCACTCCAGTATTCTTGCCTGGAAAATCCTGTGGACAGAGGAGCCTGATAGGCTACAGTCCACGGGGTCGCAAAGAGTCGGACACGACTGAGCAACCAAACTTTCACTTTCACCCTAAAATTAAAAATTTACTTTCTAAAATCAGAACTGTGACCCTATTAAGTTACAAAAGGCAAAGTCCATTAAAGTGTCAGAATTTAGAATAGGTTTAGAAGTAACTTGTTCCTATTAAGTCCAAAAGTTTATCTTTTATTAAAAATTACAGGAATTAGTTTGGACAGAGGCCACAGATTTCAAGGTCATCAACTCTGCCTTTATGAAGGTCAGACATCCATCATCTTAACTGCAAACTTAGTGCTCCATACTGATCTCCCTCAAAAGGCAGGGAAAGAACATATGTTACCCACCAAGGAGACTGCGTTGTTCCATCATTGAAAATGCTCACTAAAGCCAGATAGTAAACATAATTTGTAAGATTGTAAGAGAAAAAGATTGCAGAAATAGATCATATAAGGACCAGTGGTGCTAAAATTAACTACTCTTTCCTTGTGACAAAGTCAATGCGTTTCTAGTAAACAATCTGGAGGAAAAACAATTCAACTAACATTTGGTAGATTACCCACAAATGTGTGATTAAGGGGAAGGCACTTTTGATTATTTATCAGTAAGATGTAATTATATGGAAGGACCATTTTGCTTTATGTAACGTCTATCCTGGATAAACAATGGAATATAAAATAAAGGATGAAAATATACAACCCTTCTCTAGACTACACCAATTGTTGAGACAATCCTATACAGCTTGTAACACCAGTTTGTTTACAATTCTCTTGCCTAAGTTAAAAAAGAAATAGCAAACGCAGATTTTAGAAGAATAACAGGGGTAATTTTATATTCCTTCATGAAGACCCACGTCTTCCCCTAATTAATAAATGCTTCATGAATTAAAAAAAAAACCTTTTTATTTGCTACATAAACTACCTTTTTTTACATTTATGATGCAGAGGAAGAGAATTTACAAGACAAGCTATCAAGACGGTTTTGTGTGGTCTCTGGTTCTCAGATTTCCCACTCATGACAGTCATTAGGCAAAGAGACCATATGCAATCTGGAGCTCAGTCTCTAATGCACTGATAACGCCTTTTGACTTACGTATGCAATAAAGAGACAATCACCTCTAATGCAATCTGTGGTATGCATTATTTACACCGTCCGGTGCATTAGCTAGGAATATGAGGATCCAGGGAAAAGTCAGTGGTGCCTGCTTGCTTTTCTATCCTGTCCGTGCCATTGCTACATGTTAGAGCATACATAAAGAATTTTCCCTGATATGGTTATACCTGCTGTGCTTGCAGAGTCTCAGTGAACGCCTTCATTCCACTTTCTCCACATCTCCAGTTCACTGATCTGTCCAAAATGAGATGCTCAAGACAGAGGTTCTTATCTGCCTCCTTGTCCAGAGGTCAGTTTAAAAACTATCACTCCAACGATTTTTTTTTAATCAATTATTTTTCATCTCACTAAATATATTTCAAATGACACAAATTCTTGTTTTTTTTAAAACCAAATACAATTTTATCATTAAACCATTTGTATGAGCCACTGATTTTTTTTTAATAACTCTAATTCAACTGAGCTACACAATTTTATCTTTAAACCATTTGTATTAACCCCATTGATTTTTTTTTTTAATAACTCTAATTCAGCTAAGCTCACATTTGTTCTTTTTCCACTGGGGGTTTAGTGTTAGGCTGACTCAATTTACAGCTGACTCACCGCATGAACAGCCACTGGCACAGAATAAAACACACAACACTGCCTGATACCGATGCTTCCATGGCAATCATCCTAGGAATGGTGCAGATGCGTTGTGATTTATGGAAATAGGCATAACTAAATGATCTTTTTTAATACTAAGTATGATCTTCATATGGCAACAAAGCTTTTCTATTTGAGTAGAACACTGTGACTTAATTTTTTTTTTAACTTTTTTTTTGGCTTGTTTCTTGGTCTAGATTAGCTCTTTATTTTAACCACAAATTAGCTCAGACACACTATATTTTGGTAAAAGATTGCTTCAAATAGTTATATGATTGTGACATAAAATATCTTTCATTTCCTTTAATCTCTCAACTTGAAAATATCCCATACAATTGGAGACAATTAAAGCAATGTCACACTGAAATTTAATATTGGTGAATAAGCAGCCAGTGTGACTATATTTAGAAATGCAAATGTTTGGTCTCCTGGTAATTTTAATTAAAAGTTAGGTATATTAAGAAACAATACTTCTTCCAAATGTGCTTACACCCAAATATATTAAGTTCAGTAAGTACAAATGTACAGCAGGAAAGATATTTTTGAACCAAAATAGAAACTTTGGTAAGAAACTGAACAGTGCAGATTGAATCCAATTTTTCTATTGATTTTTGTTTTTTAAATATAAATTTATTTATTTTAATTGGAGGTTAATTACTTTACAATATTGTATTGGTTTCGCCATATGTCAACATGATTGGAAGGAAGTCCATGAGGCAAGGGCTTCCTGGGTGGCACCAGAGGTAAAGAATCTGCCTGCCAATGCAGAAAACACAGAGAGGAGGTTTGACCCCTGGGTCAGGAAGATCCCCTGGAGGAGGAAATGGCAACCCACTCCAGCATTCTTGCCTGGAGAATCCCTTGGACAAAGGAGCCTGGCAGGCTACGGTCCATAAGGTCACAAAGAGTGGGACATGGCAAGCAACTTAGCACAGACACATGTACCCTGAGGCAGTGCTTCTAAAAATCCTTGGTGCCTAAACATTACCCAGGGTCTCTGCTAAAGGTACATCTATGTAACATCATTCACAGATCTAATGCATTAGGTGAGGTAGATGAAAGTAGTTGAGGGCCACACTCTGAGAAGCATGGTCCTAAGGGGCCATTGACACAGTTTTCACATGTCTAAATGAAAAATAAAATTATCTGCCTTTTTGTTTCGTTGTTTGGTCACTCAGTCATGTCTAATTCTCTGCAGCCTCATGGACTGCAGCATGCTGGGCCTCCCTGGCCTTCACCATCTCCTGAAGCTTTCTCAAACTCACATCCATTGAGTCGATGATGCCATCTTTAAAAAGAATGTGAATATATGTTCACAGGCATTTATATGTTTAACCAAATCTCCGGGCACCCCATGACCAATCAAGTTAACACATAAAAATAAGCATCATAGTGGGCCTAGAGATTTTATTTAGTTGTGGTTACTTGTTAAAATTTTCTGTTCATCCAGACTTAGATTTCTTGCAACCAGGCTCTTTTTGCCAGAAAAGCTCTTTGTTTCTTGTGTGTGTGTGTGTGTGTGTGTGTGTGTGTGTGTGTGTGTGTGTGTGTGTGTATTTTATTTGTTGTAGGATGGAGGGGTTGTATCAGTTCAGCTGCCCTTCCCCTCATATGTCCCCATCTGGCTACCAGATCTCCAGTTTTCCTAGGCTGTGACTAGAACAAACATCTCTGTGGGCCTTCAGGACTTTCCTTCAGGTGGCGTTAGTGCTAAAGAACCCACCTTCCAATATGGGAGAGTGTGACATCCGATCCTGGAGAATGAGAGGGACCAAAAGAAGACAATTCCTGGACTTCCTGGTAGCCCAGTGGCTAAGAATCAGGTTTCCAATGTAGGGGGCCTGGGTTGGATCCCTGGCAAGGCAACTAGGTCAATAAGTAACTTGACTATCTGCTTTATAACAGTGAAAGCTGTTTTTCTTTTTGCTTGTATCTTTACTTTTTATTATTATTATTATTATTCAGTGAAAACAGTCTCTTGTTATCTTTTTCTCCAATTTGGTTTCCCAAGTGAATTAAAGATCCCCAAACAATAAAGTCTCGCCCTACCAAATAATGAAAAATAGATAATGCCAAAAATGTTTCAAAAATAAGAATGTGTTCTGTTTCAGGATGTTATTTTTTTGGCAGCTAATCCACTTGATTAGTGAGTTTTTATTTGAAAATGTTACTGTTCTTATAGTAAGAGAGTAATCTTTCCCACTGAGCACTTGGCACTACAGAGCTGTAAAGCCTACAAAGAAAAATATGACAACCCTCTTGTGTTTCTATAGCAGCAAAGTACTCCTAGGGAATGCAGAGAAAGTAAAAAAGATTATGTAGCAACTTCAGTTTATTCTCCTCTTACTATTCTTACATAATCGCTAATCTTCACAAATATCTTTGTTCTTTGTTGCAGAAAGAGTAAGGCTACGTTTAACGTAATAATACTATCATATTATCTTTGTACCTTTTTAACAGTTTAAAGTACTTTTATATTTCCTTAACAGTTGTAATAACCCACATGAAGCAAAAAAAATTTCTCTTGTTTGAAGAAACAACTGAGGCTTTGAGGTACTTAAGGAAGGTCATAGAAGTCAAATAGCCAGTTACTGCTAAAACCTTGTTTGAATACAGAACTCCTTTCCATTGATGGATCCAACACAAGTTTGTTCACTACGAATCTACTATATTCAATCCAGAGATAGTGCTGGGCACCTGGAATGCAGTGATGGATATTCTTTTTTTTCTTTTTTCTTTTTTAAATAAACACACATAGTCTAATGAAGGCAGAAATTGATGCAAAGCAATGATTACTCTGGGCTTCCCAGGTGGCACACTGGTAAAGAATCCACCTGCCAATGCAGGAGACCCCGGTTTGATCCCTGGGTTGGGAAGATCCCCTGGAGAAGGGAATGGCTACCCACTCCAATATACTTGCCTGGAGAATTCCATGGACAGAGGAGGCTGGTGGGCTGCAGCTTATGGGGTTGCAAAGTTTTGAACATAACTGAGCAAACCCACACATGCATGAAAAATGTAGCTGGTGCTATTGCCTCACAGAGCAAGGATCAAGGTGGTGTCTCTTGGAAGACTTCCTAGAAGACATGATTCATGAACAGATCTTGAAAAATTATTGAATAAATAAATGATCAGGATTTAATGAGGCAGAGAGCACAGAGAAAGAGATTTGGGAAACAGCAAAAAAAAAAAAAAAAAAAGCGCACACAGGTATGAAAACAAGAAGGAACACACCTAGGGGAACAGTAAGTCCTTTAAGGCTGCAGCTGAGATCATGAGCTGGGGTAGAGGATGAGTTTACAGCTATCAGTAGGGAAAACATTATGAAGGACTCTGTTGTGCTTTAAGGAGTTTTCCCTAAAAAACATAGGGAATCAAATAAGGGGTTTAAGGTCACCCTGCTTATTAAACTTCTATGCAGAGTACATCATGAGAAATGCTGGACTGGAAGAAACACAAGCTGGAATCAAGATTGCCGGGAGAAATATCAATAAGCTCAGATGTGCAGATGATACCACCCTTATGGCAGAAAGTGAAGATGAGCTAAAAAGCCTCTTGATGAAAGTGAAAGAGGAGAGTGAAAAAGTTGGCTTAAAGCTCAACATTCAGAAAACAAAGATCATGGCATCTGGTCCCATCACTTCATGGGAAATAGATGGGGAAACAGTGGAAACATTGTCAGACTTTATTTGGGGGGGCTCCAAAATCACTGCAGATGGTGACTGTAGCCATTAAATTAAAAGACACTTACTCCTTGGAAGAAAAGTTATGACCAACCTAGATAGCATATTCAAAAGCAGAGACATTACTTTGCCGACTAAGGTCCCTCTAGTCAAGGCTATGGTTTTTCCTGTGGTCAAGTATGGATGTGAGAGTTGGACTGTGAAGAAGGCTGAGCACCGAAGAATTGATGCTTTTGAACTGTGGTGTTGGAGAAGACTCTTGAGAGTCCCTTGGACTCCAAGGAGATCCAACCAGTCCATTCTGAAGGAGATCAGCCCTGGGATTTCTTTGGAAGCAATGATGCTGAAGCTGAAACTCCAGTACTTTGGCCACCTCATGCGAAGAGTTGACTCATTGGAAAAGACTTTGATGCTGGGAGGGATTGGGGGCAGGAGGAGAAGGGGACGACAGAGGATGAGATGGCTGGATGGCATCACTCACTCGATGGACGTGAGTCTGAGTGAACTCCGGGAGTCGGTGATGGACAGGGAGGCCTGGTGTGCTGCGATTCATGGGGTCGCAAAGAGTCAGACACGACTGAGCAACTGAACTGAACTGAACATGGTTAGATTTACATTTTCCAAAGATCGTTTGAGCTAATTTTTGAAGAGTAAATGACATGAGGCAGTATTTGAAGCAAGGAATCCATTTCAGTTCAGTTCAGTCGCTCAGTCGCATCCAACTCTTTGCGACCCCATGAACCGCAGTACGCCAGGCCTCCCTGTCCATCACCAACTCCCAGAGTTTATTCAAATTCATGTCCCTTGAGTCAGTGATGCCATCCAACCATCTCATCCTCTGTTGCCCCTTCTCCTCCTGCCTTCAGTCTTTCCCAGCATCAGGGTCTTTTTCAATGAGTTAGTTCTTCGCATCAGGTGGCCAAAATATTGGAGTTTCAGCTTCAGCATCAGTCCTTCCAATGAATATTCAGGACTGATTTCCTTCAGGATGGACTGGTTGGATCTCCTTGCAGTCCAAGGGACTCTCAAGAGTCTTCTCCAACATCACAGTTCAAAAACACCAGTTCTTCGGTGCTCAGCTTTCTTTGTAGTCCAACTCTCACATCTGTACCTGACTACTGGAAAAATCACAGCTTTGACTAGATAGACCTTTGTTGGCAAAGTAATGTCTCTGCTTTTTAATATGCTGTTTAGATTGGTCATAACTTTCCTTCCAAGGAGGAAGCGTCTTTTAATTTCTTGGCTGCAGTCACCATTTGCACTGATTTTGGAACCCCCCAAAATAAAGTCTGCCACTGTTTCCATTTATATATGAGGCTAAAATGAAGATATAGTTGAATCAATGATACTGATTAGTAGACTATCTTTTTAGGGTACGGTTTATTATTTAAGACATTCTATTTTTTAACCAATTATTTTCCAATCCAGCTCCTTGATTTTAACAGCTGCCACATGGAGATATGGAAACCATCCTGATTATTTTTTCATGGTCAAATAACTGACCCAGAAGTTTATGCTGATCTGTTTTCTGTCACAGCAGACGAATGAATATGAAGTTTTATTTTTCAAGTTACAGCTTTTATCACCCGTTAATCCTTCTCTTTCCTGTAACCCTTGAATAATTAAGTGAAATTCCAAGACAGAACAAATAAGAGTTTAGTATAAAGATTTCAAATGCCAAAAATTGTTCAACAAAATGATCTACTTCAAGCAAAGTCCAGATGCAATTAGGCAGGAGATACTTTGGCTCTGCTTTGTTAAATGTGCCAAAGAAAGTGAGGAGAAATTTAAAAATAAACAAATGTTTAATCATGTTAATCTGTACTGTCCTCATTACGTTATATATGTTATATTCATAATTTGTTGCTTTTAATGACACAATCCTCTTTAGTAGATTTAGACTAACGAAACTTGAAATAATTTTGGATTAGAGCTAAACTGTATTTTTCAGTGCCTAAAGCCTGTCTGCTGGCAGGAGCCACACTGATAATACTTAGATTTGAACTGGTAGAAATACCGCGGAAGAAACTTCAGCGTGAATAACTGATGAGATGTTCACAATGTCAAAGATTTTCTTAGCAGAGAAAAGCGATTTGATTTCAGAAGAGCTCAAATCATATGAGACATTTCATACTAGTTTCTAATTGAGTGAAAATTAATTGGCATTTTATATATATTTTTTATGAGCTAAGAAAGCGTGGTCATGATAAATGGAGGATAGTTGATTTGATTAGCTAAAGCAATTTCCCCACAATTTTCTTAAATTAGAAACTTGTTTGTTTTTGTGAACAAAATATTTGCAACGATGGTGATCTAGATTGAACGACATTAAGAATTATGGTTCTTCTCTCTTACAGTAAGAAGACACATAGAGCCCCCCACCCCGACACCCACCCCCTGCCCCATTATTAAAAGTTTTGGATATTTTTGTTACTGTGCACAAAATGAAAATAAAATTTTACAGACAAGTAACTTTTTTATTTTTTAATTTAAGAAAATAATTGTTGGGCTGAAGGGAGGCCATTCAGAATTTATTTATAGATCCCCTATAGTTTTTTTTAATAATAGATTCTTAGCATAACCATCATCTAAGGTAAAACTGGCACTATTGTCTTAGTTTTAAAGTAAAAATCACTAGGTTTATAGGGTATATATTTACCAAGATATAAAATAAAGCATTTCTAAAGTTAGTTTAAGATAGGAAACATGAAGTCTGGTCAAATACAAAGAATGACTAGCTTATTCACAAACTTAGCATTTTTCTATTGTTAATAAAGAGAAAATTGGTCCTCATGTCATTGTCAAGGGAAGGATAAAGTACACAATGACAAAATTAAAGGCTGAAGCCATGGCATAGTCTTGAAAAGTGTTTTGACTATAGTTAGTCCCCACAGAAGAAAAAGAAAAGTGCTTCAAATAGCACATTAGAATCTTTCACTGTTTAATGTGAAAAATAATTATCTATGATATAGTTGAGAGTCTCACTCATCACCTTTTCAGTGATATAGGAAGTTCAAAATAAAGATATCAATAGCTCACATGTATCAATAGCACCCTCTCCCAGTCTCAAAAATAGTTCAACTTTGAATCCTCAATCATAAAGCATATGGTGAATATTTATCTGCTACAGAAAATGAAAAATACTCCTCCCTATCCAGTAACTGAGCCATACAAACATGTATGGTCTATTCAATTGGATTAACAGATTCATCTTCTTTCTTACAAATTGTTTACAAACAAATGCATAAAATTATATGTTAGCCTTATATATAAATAGCTATATTGCAATTGCTAGCTCAGGATAATCATTAATGATTAAACAAATGTAGTAGAAAACAAAAATCAATTTTAGAGTTCCAATAAGAATATAAAAAGAATTTTAATAAGGAACATTGCTAAAATAAATTTAACTTCTTTGACAAAGGATCTTTGTACATTGATCAGTGTGGTCCATATATCTCTGTTCCACACAAACAATCCTTTGAACAAGATATGCAGATCTGTCAATGTAAAAATGTATATTATTTGTAACTTAAGTACTATAATATAGGTGTCTGTCATTGTGATGAGTTATTAATAGTAAGGGCAAAAGTTGTACTCACTGGGAAATGCAAAGTTTTTTAAATGGAGGGGTAGTAGGGGGGATTTGTGGATATCTAAGGAGCACCTATTAAAAGGCACAATTATAAATTGCATTACTATTTTTCATATATCTGAATCTGGACATTTATTTGTTAATAAATGTTTTAAGAACCCTCCTAGAGACTCACTAGTTGACTTCAACATTTACTTTCCAACATAAAATATGCATTTATTTTATTTATCTGATTTATTTACCTGACATATTTTCAATGTCAGATTCATTATTATGATGCATTTAGGGTTCATGTTGAAATCACAGTTTGCCCATAGAGTCTTGATATGTGACATACCTCTATCAGTGTTTACAAAGACTTCCATACTTTGGAAGAGAATGGTCTATGTCTGTGGAGGCTCAGATGTTCACACTGAGAATCTTACTTGGTTGCATTTGAACGAGTCCATCTTTTCCAGCTGGTCATTTCACTACTCCACTGTCTTCATACTGAATTTAATTTAGATGTTAAACGACTTTTTCTGAGATTCTACCTAAGAGCCTAGAGAGTGGATTTTGTTTAAGCCATGAAACTTTTCTCTTAAGTAGGACCATTACAAACATACCCTAGAAATGTGGTGAAAATCCATCTATCATTCAAAACTAGTGTTGTTTATATTGAAAGAGCATGCTGCAGTCCATGAGGTCGCAAAGAGTCAGACACGACTGAGTAACTGAACTAACTCATACTAAAAGAGAAGCAGTCTTGAATAATGGTAACCCTGGAAACTAACTGAGATTCTGCATTTACAAGAGGTTTATGTCTAGGCATTTGGGCAAATAAAAAAGAGGAGTAAGAATCATGTGCATTGTGGTCATCCCAGAGAGTAAATACCTTTCCTAGAATAATCTTTAATTTTGGTATTTGTATTCATTATAAAGAAGTTTAATAGAGCTTTCACATGAAAAATAGTTTAAATGAAAGGAAATGGCAAAAGAGAAGATAAAGCATAGCATTATCTCAAACCTTGTTTTGACAATGATTTCTCTAATAAGATGGCTATTTTCTATATACAGGAAAATTTCTTTCTAACCACAAGTGGGACATGACAGGAATATTGAAGCAGTGAGAGATTAAGGAAATTTCATACTTTCACATGTCCAAAGTCAATCAGATAACAATTGAATCTGGTCCTTTCTGTGCTCGCACAGTTCCTAGCAGAGCTCTCGTCTTGAGAGATTTGTGTTCATTCGATGACACATAGGGAAGGAATGGAATGCCACTGAAGGAGACACAATTCAGTCCTGGTCAGTAAACAGTCTCGGTTTCAAACAATTCAGATAAAGTCTAGCAACTTGATACTATGACTCTGAAATACGTGAGTGATGAAACTGAATAAAATAAGAACAAGACTAAAACCTCCTTTGTAAGTACATTTTCTCCATAGTTTATGAAATCTCTCAGATAGTGTTGGACAGGCTGCTATTTGCTCATCAAAAGGCTAAAAGCTTGGCACCTGCTCTGAAGAGGTCAAGAAGGCCGCTTGACATAAACTGGCACAACTTTAGTGTTATTACCTTAAACTTAAGATATCATGACACCTCATCATTCAAATGGAAACAGCTACAAGTTAATGGCACTCTTTCAGGCAAACAATGTCAGATTAATTAGGTCACAAGAAAGTATTACAAGGAGAAATGCAGCCTCTTTAAGAAGATAACCTGATTTTAAAAATAGTTGTCTTATGTGAGGATACTGTAATGCAGTGTTTTTATTTTTGAAGTGCAACAAAATCACAAAATACAGATTAAGTAATAAAGCCATAGAAAGTAGTTAACACTGTAAATCAAGAGGTACCACAGTAAACATAAGTTTAGCTTAGGCAGGGTGGTAGGGAAGTCCAAAATGATGCTCTACATTAAAAAAAACAAAAACTTGGTGTCCCAAGTCCTGAGGAATGCAAAGAGCCACATACATGTCATTCTTGACTGAAGCCAGTCAATGAGGGTCTATAGTACATCTTAACATATTCTTGGGATGAAACTGTACTTGCTTCTTGAGATAGAATTCTATAAGAAGATTTTCTATTGGGTAAGATTAATGTAAAAAGCAAATACTTTGGGAAGGTGTTATTTTGGGTTTTCACGTACAAACACCTGAGAATTATACAAGATTCGGGTAAGCCAACAAACTCTTATAGTATTACATGAATCAAAGGACTAGTCTTTAAAGGTTTGTCTAAAATTGTACACTGAGTTTCAAAACAGTGTTAAAAATCAATCTAAGGCCAGTATACCTGAAGGGAAACCAGAGCAGATACTTCAAACACCAATAAACATGAAGTGGAATGCCAAATGCTTTTGAGATAGTTTATTATGAGCAGTAACACAATCTAATAATCTCAGTTAAATAGGAGGTAGCAGAAGCTTAAAAACACCAAGAAACCACTGAACCAGAAGAGAGTATGAAAGATAATAGGAAGAACAGTCAAAACTGATTCAATAACAATGTCTTATTAGCCAGGATTGAAGACTTTTTTTTTTCTAAGGTAGGTCTTGATAGCATCCAACTTTCCTAGTTTGTGACATGCCAAAACACTACTTAGCATAGTCAAATGAACCATGCGCCAGGGCTTAGATTCTATCCTTAGTTTCTGATGGATTTCTTAATGAATTATGAGTAAAACCTCCTTAAATCCTTATTTTCTTTTCTACAAGTTTGATCATAAGAAAATCACCTCAATTTACCCATAGGGCTGTTAAAGGGAACAAATTAAAAATGTGATAGAGACTTGCCAAGTTTTGTGAAAATCCACTAATACAGAAGATTATCTTTAATATAAGCCTATTCAAGATAAGCACTCAGAAATAAACAAACTCCATCTCTAGTTTTTAAGCTATGGGCTCTGATTTCACAGTTAGGACACAGGGTCACTGTGTTCTGCTTTCTGGTGCCAGAAGTCCTTTGTGCTGTTCTGAGTCAAAAAGGCCACAAATATGCTGGTTATCATCAGGAGGGCAATAGAGAAAATACCTCCCTAACTCTGAAGAGACCTGTGAGGCATCAGTTACCATCAAGGCTTGGGGAACACTTTGTCTTATTCCACCTCTTATGCCACTCTACTTCCAGAAAAGCAGGGTGGAATTGGAAACTATTTAGGCAAAGCAAGTCACTACGGAAGGCAGAATGGTTTTTTTGTAAGGATAAACATGAAGAGGTCAACCTCTTAGAGTCTGAAAAATTAAAAGGCTAAGGATAAAACTGAATTAAGTCTTAATAATCAAAAAGTGGATGAATATGAGAAGCAATTATTCTTACTAGCTATGAGATAACAGCACTTGGTCTCATTAGGGAGAACTAGAAAGGGGTCAACAAAAGGAAGTTGAATAATTGCATGCAGAAAATTTTTTAAAATTAAGCTTATTAATTTAGGAGGCAACATAAGATGCGTTAACAAACAGGCTTATGGGAATGATGGAAATGGACATATGACAAAGTTTAAATGGACATAAGAGTAGCTAGGGTACATCTCAGTCTTTTCAGATGGATTAAAAAGACTATTATTCACTCATCAAACAGCACTGGGAACTACACTAAGAAACTGTTGCAAGGACCTTTATGTGCAAATAAAGCCAGTCATAATATGGTCTAGACAAGAACTGACATTCTCAGTGGCTTAGAAATATCAAGGGTAATTCTTTCAGTTGATGAGACTATAAACTGCATAAAGACAGCTTCGATTACTCACTACTGGGGCTTCCCTGGTGGCTCAGACAGTAAAGAATTGGCCTGCAATGCATGAGACTCCACGGACCTAAATGCAGGTTCAATCCCTGGGAGAGAAAGATCCCCTGGAGGAGGGCATGGCGACCCACACCAGTATCCTTCCTTGCACAATACCCATGGACAGAGGAGCCTGTCAGACTACAATCTATAGGGTCACAAAGAGTTGAACACAATTGAGCGACTAAGCACACACACACACACACACACACACACACACACACACACACACAAACACACAGTACTTACTACTACATCCATAGGTCTTGGCAAATATTCAGTTGAACCATATGAATTTGCTGATGTTCAACCATATTTGAATTATAAAATTTGCCATTTTGTATGGTTCAAGCTAAGAATGAGTGCAAGCTCCTACTATTTAAAATATCTTGAATAAGTAAATGAATTATCCTACTTGTTTTGACTGATGCTTTTTATACGATACTAAAAATTCTGATTGATAGCAAAATACCCTTGTAGACAGGAACACTGTCATATGCTCAGATGCCCTGCTTTATCAGTTAGACACTTTCAGGTGTAAAGCCTTCCAAACATAAATGCAGCATTTGTTCCATGCCTATGTAAATATCCTAGAATGAATATAAAACTTGTCTGTGATGATCAACAGTGTTCTCAGGGTGCCCTGCTGGGAAGATAAGATCTGCGCATCTCAATGACCTCATGACTAGCCACAGTGACAGAGCCCTAGAAGGCTGGACTGGGAATTGATGGGTGTGGCTTAACTAGACTCAATGTTCTTGGGAAAGATAGGAATTCAATTTGTCTTGACCTATGAGTAGAATTTGTATGCAAGGAATAAGGAAAAGGCATTTTTAGATGTAAGACTGATGAAAGAATGCATGTGTGAGGAATATCCAGGAAGCCATTCTGGCCACAGGTGTTTGGTATTGGAGAAAAGAGAAAAGTTTAGAAAAACAAGATGAGATTTCTGCGGAAGGGCCCCAAGTCTAGGTTTAGAACATCAAATTCATTCTTCTTGTGTGGAAGACATCAGAGGTTTATAGTAAACAGCACATATAAAACCACTGGAGGTTTTAAAATAGGAAATAAGCTGAGTTTAAAGAAGATTAGTTTAAATTACTGAAAAGACTACACTTTCCAAAATAAACCGTTTATCTTGTCTTAATTTAAATGACAGCCAATTACATTTTTATATCTGCATTTTAAACAAACTTAGAGCAAGCACAAAATATTTAGGATTATGTACAAAAGAGGACAAAGTATAGCTATAGTTAAAATGAATTAGTTGTTTAAAATAATTTGAGCTTAAAAAGAAGACTTTAATAGCTGTTAGTCCTTTTTTTTTTTTTTTTTTTAACTGCCTTTGGGGAAGACTGCTTGGTCATTCAGAAAACAAACACTATCCTGTGGGCTCATATGCACAGCATACACATAGATACAAACGTTTATATCCACTTCTACCTTTGAATGGAACTTATGCCACTGTTGTCAATTATTGTGTCTTCTTAGAGATAGCATATGCATAAACATATTTTAAAATAAACATGAATAATTTGGCTAGTTTGTTTTACAGACAGCACTCATAAAATATACTTGGTGAATGAAGGAAAAAAATATCTGTAAGAAACAAACTCACAGACTTAGAGAATGAATTTTTTGTTACTGAGGGGAAATGAGGAGGAGGGACAGATTGAGAGTTTGAGACTGACATATACATACTGCTATATTTAAAACAGATAACTAACAGGGACCTACTATATAGCACAGGGAACTCTGCTCAACATTCTGTAATAACCTAAATGGGAAAATAATTTGGAAAAGAGCAAATACAGGTATACATAGAACTAAAAAAACAAAAAAAAAACAAACAAAAAAAACAAACCTGTAAATCAGACAGCACAGAATAGTTTAACAAGAGTAAATGCAAGCCATTCGCCTTAATAAAAGCAGCAGCTAAACCCCTTCTTTCTGCTAATTAAGAAACAAAAACAAAATAAAACAACCTCTCTCTGATATAGAAGAAACCAAAATTGAAATTGTATGTGGATTCAGGAGGTTAAAAATCATAAGGTCATTTTTTCCTGCAACCATTCATTGATTTATTACTGATCCCAAGCTTGTTCACATTTGTGAAATTTTAAGAATATTGTAAAAGTTAGGAAAAAGAAAATAATTTGAACTTAACTTGGAAAAGCATAAGCCTAACCATAATTTCTTTAATTTCCTATGACAAAACTTGTTACACAGATATTCATTGCAGCAACATAATAAAAAGATTCAAATGAATCATTTTGCTTTATTGCTTCTGTCTAAATTTCTTTTCTCGTTGCAACTTAAGAAGTAGAATTCCCCTCTACACTCTGATCAAGTATATACCCTAGGAAGGGACAGACACCAAGGAGGACCAGTTACACAGGAAAAGGGCAAGCTATTAACAGAGCAATGAAAAACCTCTTATGTAATCACCAATAGTTAACAGATTCCCATGAGGACATATTCATTAATAACAGTAGACCAAGATGCTGTGACACACTGCATAATCATAATAATGAAAACAAAAGAAACTCGGTTCAAATACGGGTGGAGTTTAGTTTCGAGAAAGTTGTTTACTTGTTCTCTATCACAGCAGATTATTTCAGAAGGAAAGGAGGGGACATCTGTATTTCAAGTAGATTATCTATAATATTTCTTTCAATTAAGTTTTTATGTTCCATTTAACTATATTATGACCCATCACAGACATATCAATGGGAAAAGTATCAACTAAATTTGAGTAGTATCTGCCCACTAAAGATAATAATTGAAGTGGTAATATGAACTAAAGAAAGAAAAAGAAATCTGTTTGCAAAATATTATTTTCCTACATTGTTAGGACTGTTTAGTTGTGTGGCATGAGGAACACATATAATGAGATGCTCACCATTCATAATCCAGAATAACTGCTAAGATAAATTGTCACATGATTTGGAAAGGACACCCATTCTTATAACACATAATTTATGTGAAGCTATTTCAAGTCCCTGTAAGCCTCTTCTCTGGGATAAAGCATCCTCATTCTTTCAACTGTGCTTTGAAGGACAATTTCCAGCCTGTCTCTGTGTCAGTTGCCCTTGCCACAACACTTCTGCTTTGCTCTGGTCCCTGCTCATGGATGAAATAAGAAGTGGGTCTGGAGCCTAGATATGGTCTGAGAAATGGAATATTTCCTGTCGTAACAGTAAACAAGGACCGCACAGCCATCAGGAATTGGAGTGAACTCCTGTAGGAACTCAGTGAGGAGAAGAATACCTGCCATCTAGACTGTAGCCACTCCCCATGGTGAGCCTTGAGAACAGGAAGCTCAGGACGTGACACAGGAAACTGGCCCCAGATGGTTGAGGTACATATGAAAGGGATTATCTCAGTGAGCCCAGACTCCTGCATCTTCCTGTACATAGAAAAGTACTAAATTCTTTAATGTGGGTTATCTGGTTTTCTTTAGTTAACAATAATCTTTTAATGTACGGACTACCTGTCCTTTGTTGTAAAATCTATATAACCTGGCTCCTCCTCTTACCTAGGAACAGTTCTCTCAGGGTCACTTGAGACTGATGTCTCCCATGCCTAAAGTCCTAAAAATTCCCACTGAATAAAACATAACTCTCAACTGCAAGTTGTGAATATTTTTTAAGTCAACAGGTCTTTCTGTGTGGTTTGCATCCACTCTTCACAACAGGCAGTATATTCATTATCACTGAGACCTTGAATGGTAAAGATTTGACTGAGCTAGAAGTAAAGAAATATCACTAACTTGGTGGCAGTTTCTTTTAGCTCTGGTGTCATATATATATATATATATATATATATATATATATATATATATATATATATAAAAATCAGTAACATGCATATAAGCAGTATCTGTCAAGCGGGTAGTGAGGGAACAAACATTTGAGAGTCATTACTTCTTTTATTGGAGAAGAAAATGGCAACCCACTCCAGTATTCTTGCCTGGAGAATCCCATGGACAGAGGGTCCTGGCAGGCTACAGTCCATGGGGTCACAAGGAGTCGGACACGACTGAGTGACTAACAACTTCTTTTATAAAGCCACTAATCTGCACACAGATGTTATATTTACTTTGTAGCCTAAGATTATAGTTTTCAAATATCCTCCCTAACCTGCTGATGAATAGTAAACCTATACCAATGAAAATGCTGTTAACCAAAAAAAGATACCCCATGTCCAAGGGCAAAAGAGAAGCCCCCAAAAAGACAGTAGGAGGGGTGAAATCACATTTAGAATCAAACCCCTTACCTGTCAGAGATGCTCACAGGGCTCAAACAAACCTTGTGCTCACAGGACCCAGAGATCCCACAGAGACTGAGCCAGTACTGTGACTGTCTCCTGTGAAGATATGGGTCAGCAGTGGCCTGCCACAGGTGCAGGGGCTCTGGATGCAGAAACCTGGGTACGGCCTAAGCTCTCTTGGGGGAAGTTGCCAATAACCCCATCATAGAGCTGCCAGAACTTACACAGAACTGGGGGAACAGACTCTTGGAGGGCACAAACAGAACCTTGTGTGCAACAGGACCCAGGAGAAAGGAGCTGTGACCCCAAAAGAGACTGACTCAGACTTGCCCATAAGTGTACAGGAGTCTCTGACAGAGGCATGGGTTGAAGATGGCCTGCTGCAGGGCTGGAGCACTGAATGCAGGATGGGACCTTTAGAAGGAGGTCAATATTATCTTCATTACCTCCATCAGAGTTTGGCCTCAGGTTAAATAAGAAGGAGGGAACATCGACAGAAAACTGGATTAAAGATTTACTGAGCATGGTCCAGCCCATCAGAAGAAGACACAGTTTCCCCCTCCGTCAGTCTCTCCCATCAGGAAGCTTCCATAACCCTCTTATCCTTATCCATCAGAGGGCAGACAGAATGAAACCCACAATCACAGAAAACTAACCAAACTGATCATATGGACCACAGCCTTGTCTAACAATGAAACTATGAGCCATGCCATGTAGTGCCACCCAAAAAGCACGGGTTATGGTGGAGAGTTCTGACAAAATGCGGCCCACTGGAGAAGGGAATGGCAAACTACTTCAGTATTCTTGCCTTGGGAACCCCATGAATAGCATGAAAAGGCAAAAACATAGGACACTGAAAGATGAACTCCCCAGGTCAGTAGGTGCCTACTATGCTAAGGAGACCAGTGGAGAAATAACTCCAGAAAGAGTGAAGAGACGGAGCCAAAGCAAAAACAATGCCCAGTAGTGGATGTGACTGGTGATGGAAGTAAAGGCCTATGCTGTAAAGAGCAATACTGCATAGAAGCCTAGAATGTTAGGTCCATGAATCAGGGAAAATTGGAAATGGTTAAACAGGAGATATGAACATCGACATTTTAGGAATCAGTGAACTAAAAAGGACTGGAATGGGTGAATTTAACTCAGATGACCATTATATCTAGTACTGTTGGCAAGAATCCCTTAGAAGAAATGAAGTAGCCATCAGAGTCAACAAAAGTCCAAAATGCAGTACTTGGATGCAATCTCAAAAACATCAGAATGATCTCTGTTCATTTCCAAGACAAGCCATTCAATATTACGGTGATCCAAGCTTATACCCCAACCAGTAATGCTGAAGAAGCCAAAGTCAAACGGTTCTATGAAGACCTACAAGACTGTCTAGAAATAACACTCAAAACAGATGTCCTTTTCATTATAGGGGACGGGAGTGCAAAAGTAGGAAGCCAAGAGAAACCTGAAGCAACAGGCAAATTTGGCCTTGGGAGTACAAAATGAAGCAAGTCAAAGGCTAATAGAATTTTGCTGAGAGAATGCACTGGTCATAGCTAACACCCTGTTCCAACAACATAGGAGACAACTCTATACATTGGGTACTGTTTATATTCTTTGCAGCCAAAGATGGAGAAGTACTATACAGTCAGGAAAAAAAAAACAAGACCAGGAGCTGACTGTGGCTCAGATCATGAACTCCTTATTGCCAAATTCAGACTTAAATCGAAGAAAGTAGGGAAAACTACTAGACCGTTCAGGTATGACCTCAATCAAGTGGAAGTGACAAATAGATTCAAGGCATCAGATCTGATAGACAGAGTGCCTGAAGAAATATGGATGGAGGTTTGTGACATTGTATAGGAGGCAGTGATCAAGACCATCCCCAAGAAAAGGAAATGCAAAAAGGCAAAAGTCCTTACAAATAGCTGAGAAAAGAAGAGAAGTGAAAAGCAAAGGAGAAAATACCCATTTGAATGCAGTTTCAAAGAATAGCAAGGAGAGATAAGAAAGCCTTCGTCAGTGATCAGTGCAAAGAAACAGAGGAAAACAATAGAATGCGAAAGACTAGGTATCTCTTCAAGAAAATTAGAGATGCCAAGGGAACATTTCATGCAAAGATGGGCACAATAAAAGATAGAAATAGAACGGATCTAACAGAAGCACAAGATATTAAGAAGAGGTGACAAGGGTACACAGAAGAACTGTACAAAAAAGATCATGAGCCAGACCACCAGAGCTGCGTGATCACTAACCTAGAGCCAGACATTCTGGAATGCAAAGTCAAGTGGGCTTTAGGAAGCATCACTATGAACAAAGATAGTGGAGGTAATAGAATTCCAGTTGAGCTATTTCAAATCCTGAAAGATGATGCTGTGAAAGTGCTGTACTAAATATGCTGGCAAATTTGGAAAACTCAGCAAAGGCCACAGAACTGGAAAAGGTCAGTTTTCTTTCTAATCCCAAAGAAAGGCAATGCCAAAGAATGTTCAAACTACCGCACAATTGCACTCATCTCACATGCTAGCAAAGTAATGCTCAAAATTCTGCAAGCCAAGCTTCAACAGTACATGAACTGCGAACTTCCAGATGACCAAGCTGGATTTAGAGAAGGCAGAGGAAACACAGATCAAATTGCCAATATCCCTTGGATCATCAAAAAAGCAAGAGAGTTCCAGAAAAACATCTACTTTTGCTTTATTGACTACAACCAAAGCCTCTGACTGTGTGAATCACAACAAATTATGGAAAATTCTTAAAGAGATGGGAGTACCAGAACACCTGACCTGCCTCCTAAGAAGTCTGTATTCAGGTCAAGAAGAAACAGTTAGAACTTGACATGGAACAACAGACTGGTTCCAAATTGGGAAAGGGGTACGTCAATGCTGTATGTTGTTACCCTGCTTTTTTAACTTATATGCAGACTACATCATGTAAAATGCCAGGCTGGATGAAGCACAAGCTGGAATCAAGATTGATATCAAAATATCAATAACCTCAGAAATGTAGATAACACCACCCTTCTGGCAGAAAGTGAAGAAGAACTAGAGCTTCTTGATGAAAGTAAAAGAGGAGAGGGAAAAAGTTGGCTTAAAACTCAACATTCAGAAAACTAAGATCATGGCCTCTGGTCCCATCATTTCATGGCAAATAGATGGGAAACAATAGAAACAATGAGAGACTTTACTTTCTTGGGCTCTGAAATCACTGTAGATGGTGACGTCAGCCAAGAAATTAAAAGATGCCTGCTCCTTGGAAGAAAAGCCATGACCAACCTGGACAGCATATTACAAAACAGAGATATTACTTTGCCAACAAAGGTTTGTCTAGTCAAAGTTATGTGTTTCCAGTAGTCATGTATGGATGTGAGAGTTGGACTATAAAGAAAGCTGAGAACCAAAGAATCGATGCTTTTGAACTGTGGTGTTGGAGAAGACTCTTGAGAGTCTCTTGGATTGCAAGGAGATCCAACCAGCCCATTTTAAAAGAAATCAGTCCTACATATTCATTGGAAGGACTGATGCTGAAGCTGAAACTCCAATACCTTGGCCACCAGATGTGAAGAACTGACTCACTGGAAAAGACCCTGATGCCAGAAAAGATTGAGGGTGGGAAGAGAAGGGGATGACAGAGGATGAGATGGTTGGATGGTATCACCAAATCAATGGAGATGAGTCTGAGTGAGCTCTGGGAATTGGTGATGGACAAGGAAGCCTGGCATGCTGCAGTCCATGGGGTCACAGAGTCTGACATGACTGAGCGACTGAATTGAACCAATCTTTTCCATTGTGTATATGCAAATTATACTAACCACTGACCAAAATAGAAGCTTCATTTACTGAACTCACCTCATCAGCCTTTAATTTCAAGACTTTTAAACTCTGTTTTTTCATACATGCTATTAGGAATTGCTGCACTGTTTAGACATCCATCAACTTGACATGAATGCTATATCTTTAGTTATAATGTTGGTAAAGCTGTCAGATAGAGCAAGGCCAAGTACAAAACCTTGTTACTTAACCCTACAGGACAACTCTCCAATCTCACTGGGTTGACAGTGAGTCAAGAAGAGGCCACACAGTATGGTAATATGTACTTGATTCAGGTATTAAGAAAAACAGTTTTAATATTAATTGTGCCACTATTGTGTGTATAGGTAGGGGGAGGTTGTGACATCAACTGAGACACTCATTCTTCTATATCCTTATTTTGTCATGTATGAAAGAATCATAGAACTATTAGTGTTTGCAGGATCATAGGCAATTACATAATCTAATATCTTCTTAATATAGATGTGGAAATAGATCCAAGAATAGGCCTAAAATGGCTATGTAACTTTTTTTTTTCACATAGAAAGAGAAGATAGTGCTCTCTTTTCCATTTTACATCACAGTAAATCAGAAAAATTAGAACATGAAATAGTTTCCAACCAGATTGCTTCAGTAGTTTGCAGTCATCATGGCTATGTAACCCTAACCCTAACACTTTTAAAGAAAACCTAGAGTTACAGCAGGGAAAACTCTTGGTTCCTACCTTTGAACCAGATAGAAAAAAGTTCATTTGGATCTATAACTAAGAAAACACATACTTCACTCTTAGGCTGTTAAGGAACAGATTTCCAACCAAACTGACTCATACTTTAAAAGAAAAAAAAAAGCAATCTTGCTGAGGGCCAAAGAAGAAATTTTTAGGAATAACTGAGCAATATTTAAAAATCTTTTTTTTTTAACATGCCTGAAATAATTAGCACTTATTTTATGGAATTATATAAGCATTACAGTTAGAGAAATATTTTAGATAGCAAACCAGTCAAAAATTACTTACTTGGTTGGATAAATGTGAAGTAGGCTAAACAATCCTTTCATTCTTTTAAACTGTATCATCTTGACCCTATTCTGTCTGGTAGAAGTTTACAGCTTCTGTCTTTTTATCACCATTAAAATATTATCATGATAACCAGTGACACAGAGAAATATATAAAAATTTAAAAGAAGTGCACTAGAATACTTAAACTGGTTTGATACCATGGCTATGTCAGTGTTTTAGAAGTAGGACAAGTCTTGAGAAAATAAGTTAATCTACAGCTCCAAATGGTTCACAGAGTTGTACCAACTTCTAGCATTGATCTAGAAAAGATGAAGTCTCTTTCCTGTAGGACCATTATGCTTCATGTCCAAACTACTTAAAGGACTCCATCTTATGCATCTTATTCTCTGAAATAACTTCACATTGAGATGGAAACTATGTTTATTTCCGCTAAACTCTTTCACCAATCCTCTAGATTCAGGTACCACTCTAGCTTCATTTACAGTGAGGGATGTGACTGCAGACTCAGCACTTTTTCATGCTGCGAGAAATAGATTAAATTAAATCCTAACAATTGCTACACAGTGAATATATTTTTAAAGAACACAAACAGAAAGATATGATTTAAAGTTAACACTCAGTGAACAATTGTTTTTCAGATTCAATTATACTGTACAAATAAAGGCAACCAAAATGGTTAAAACCAATTTTCTCTATAGTGTCACAACAAATCAATTTACAATATCTAGCCTCTCAATTCTAATGAACTAAAAGTACTTTTGCTTCCATTTATATACATATATACCTATAACATCTATTTGGTAAAGTGGCTATGAAAAAAACTATCAACAATTACTTGAATAGATATATGTTATTATAAAGCAGTGACCTAAGTCAGAAAGTCTGATCTGTACAGACATTTCTATGATACCAGCAGCCTGAATGAAGAAGAGATAAATATTAAACTGCTTTTTTTTTCTTTTTTTTAACTTGAAAGTTATTTAATGGCTGAAGAAGATTGGTTTGACCAATAATTTTTCTTCTTTTGTCTCATCATTAACTGAAACTTAGTCATTGTAGAAAACTATTACAGAGATTGGCTGTCCTTTTCAATGTGAGGGATGCCAAACAACAATTATCTCTAGAACATTTTAACATTATGTCACAGTTAAGTAAGGCCAAATATTCAGACATCTGTCATCTTGCTTGTCCTCCATGACAACCAGTTAATTAAAAAATCAAACTAGCTCTCTATTAGTTTTATGTGACTGTCCAGAGCTGTACATCACATATATTAATAATTTTATTTTCTATCCCAGTCATCTAATTGCATTACACAAGCTGCAAATACTTGGGAGGACTATGTTTTGCACTAGACATAGAAAATAATAAAATGCTACATCTCTGTCCTCAACTGTTAAAGTCATACTTGAATTTAAGCTATCTGGACAGGTACTTAACTATGTGAAGCAGCTTTCATTTTTTTCACATAAACCATTACCAAGGTCGTGAGAGAAATGGTACAGGGTCAGATGGGGAAATGAGCACTGGATTAAGATCAGTCCTGAATCTCAGTCTCAACTTTGACACTTAGTAGATGTTTGCTATTAGACAAGCAATTTAAGCTGTCTGTTGTTCAATTTCCTCATTTGGAAAATGAAGACACTGAAGCAGAATATTTTTATACAACTGACTAGCTTAGAACTAAGATTAATTTACCTTTGGATGTGAGAAACATATGTGAAACTTGCAAATACCTCAGTGGTTCCCAGATCCGAGCTGCTCCTCTTATCCATCACCTGAGATTTACATACTAACGTTACTGCTTCTTAGAATTCAACCCAGAACAGTGAAGACAATTCCCTGTGGATGGGGCTCAGGCTCTGGCAATTCTAATTCTAATAAGTGGTTTGCCCTCAGTCCATTCTAACCACTAGCAGAGGCTAGTGTGATATAGGTATAAGTTAAGAGGTTTACTTTCTCATTTCTGGGCAGTCATTTTCTAAGTCATTAGCTAAACATTTATTATAGGTCTCTTAGATGCATCCAATATGATAGGTATAAATAATTCAAAAGTAAATTAAAAAGATTAAAAACTAAATCAGTACCCTCGCAATAAGAAACTTTTCAGTATATGTTAAAAAATTCTTGTAACTATCACATTGATAGCAGTTTTGTCAGAACTCAGCATATAAATCTAGATACTATTGGCTTTAAAAATTCCTATGAAACATAATAGATACAAAGACAATAGCAAACATAGTTCCTCAGCTCTTCTCATGTCAGGTATGTTTTCTTAAATCAGAGTTGTTTTTTTTTTTTCTTTTCTCCCTCCAAATACACTTTAATATGTGGGATTAGCATAAAGCATTTCAACAAAATACAAAATAGAATTCAATCAGGCAAATGCTTACTATTTAAGTTTTAAGACTGGACATACTGGAAGAACAAATCTCTATACTGGGTTGAAAACTGGAATTTTGAAAATCTAGCCTTTTATCATAAAATCCAAACAATGGTATTTTTAAAAGTAAATAACAGCTATTTTTAAAGGTATGTATTCATAAGCAGATACAAAAAATTATATATATATGACCTTAATGGTGAATTTAGTTTTTGTTTATCTTTTCAGCTTTTGCATTTGGTGCCATAATTTTTCCTGCCATTATCATTTTGGACAATTTTAATTTAATTAGTGATGTATGCTAAGACTCACAGCTATGAAAAAATGCAATTTCTTGTAACTATCACTTTCCCAATATTTGAAAAATAAAGCAACATAACAAGTTGAAGTTTTATAACGTTACTGGAGCTACTTATTGCTTTCTCATAGACAATGTAGGGATTTCCCAGGTGGCACTAGTGGTAAAAAAAAAAACCACCACCACCACCTGCCTGCCAATGCAGGAGACACAGGAGGCGCAGATTCTATCCCGGGGTCAGGTAGAACCCATGCAGGAGGGCACGGCAACCCCCTTCAGTATTCTTGCCTGGAGAATTCCCATGGATAGAGGAACCTGGTGGGTTACAGTCCATAGGACTGCAAAGAGTCAGACACGACTGAAGTGACTTAGCACACAAAATGTATAATTTTATTGTCCTTCAAACTATTTATGGTTTAAAATTCATACTATGGGTCAAAAGACATTGAAAAGATGTCATCATTTCTTAAGTGTTTCAAAACATACCATATTGTTTACTTCCTATAAATGAGTGATTTGCCTTTTGTATTACTTGAGACTTCTCTGAAGCAATGTTTTCTGAATGGAATGAGAATTACATGGTGTCAGGGAAAGAATAATGGGATTGAGTTCCAGGAACAGCTCTGCTATTGATTTTTGTTTATGCTGTTAAAGTATTCAGCCTCATTTATTAATCAATGCAAGGCGCAGTCCATATGACTTCTACTGTTGATTCGTTTTGATATGGATATTCTAGGGCTCAGAGTTGCAGAGGCTTATATGCTTTTGACAGGAAATGAGAACTTTGACTTGACTTGGGACAAGAAGAGGTACTGAAGTTAATTGTTTACCAAAGAAAACTCAAACCAATTTTGTGTCTGATTATTAAATGGCACAAGTGATGTTTCAAGTGTAGACAATGGATTTACTGCTGAGTGTGTTTAGAGAAAAAGTGACGGGACACTCTCTAATTCATAGTTCTTCTGACAAACATACACATTGGTAAGACTCTCAGAGGAAGTTAAGGGTAAAGCCAGCAGTAAAGCAATGTTTAGCAGAAGCATCTAACAGGACTAACTGTTGTTTAGTAGCTCAGTTGTGTCCAACTCTTTGCAACCCCATGGACTGTAGCCCACCAGTCTCCCTCTGTCCGTGGGATTTCCCAGGCAAGAATACTGGGTTGTCATTTTCTTCCCCAGGGGATCTTCTAGACCCAGCATCAAACATGGGTCTCCTGCACTGGCAGCTGGATTGTTTATAGCTGAGCCACCAGATAGGATCAATGAGAAGAGTGCTGAGTTCAGAAGTTCCATTCTTGGTACTGCCTCACACTGATGTGTGACCTTGGATGTATCACTTAACTTCACAAACTTCTGTTTTCTACCTGTTTTATGATTTTTAACTTTCTCACAAACAAATCACAGGTTCCACCTTGGCAACAGTATTGTGCCCTCTGTAAACTGAATCCATCAGGAGCATATTTTTAATCTCACTTCTCTATTTCAGTATATTTGATTTCAAATCTTTTTTTTTTTTCTTTTTGAGTGATATATATTCTCTCTCTCTCTTTTTTTTTTTTTACTTTTTTTTCTCCCCTCTCTTTTTAATTTTCTTGATTATTGCCTTTTCAATTAAGCTACTACATATGAAAGATTACCTAATGGCTGATAACCAACAGAAAAGTGCTCTCTCCTAACAAAAACTGACATAGTCAGATGCTTTAAAGTTCTTTGTTTGATGTGAACTAGAGCATAAAACACAAAACACTTTACATTGGATATATTATTTATTTCCTGCCCTCCTTTTAAACAATGACTCAATTATGCTCTAATTTGTATAATTTCCTAGGTGAAATATAGTTCTAAAAAATATAAAAGTTCAATCACATTAAGCATGTGATTATTTAATGTCCTTTTTGCTATATCCTGACATACTTTAAAAAAAAATAATTTTACCTACCTAGCATTTAATTTCTACTTAATAATGATTCCTTTTAAAGAGAAAATTATCAAGATAATTTTGTGCACAAAAGGCATGACAAAACTTATAAAGAGTTAATCATAGAAAAATAATATAAGAAATATCACGGATGTTTTCTTTGGTCAATACTGCTCATTTTTCTGCACCTTTTTAAGGATTTTATAGCACCTGTATATAGCGTTCAGATATTTTAATAAGATATTCTATTTTTAAAAAATCATTGAGATTCCAAATAGATTACGTACCTAAAGAGAAAAAATTAAGGGAAAATGTGTAATCATGTTTATCAACCTTTTTCTGAATATAGAATACACAATAAATGACAACCAAGTCAAATCTTGTGTTGTACAGCACACTGAAATATAATCAGAAAGCAGCCCTTGCTAACACACTTTACAGAGTCAGTCATGTGCCAGTCTTTAAAAGATCAAAAGCATGAGAAAGTTCCTGACTTCAAAGTGAAAGTGAAAGTGTTAGCCACTTCAGTCGTGTCTGACTCTTTGTGACCCCATGGACAGCCAGGCTCCTGTGTCCATGGGATTCTCCAGGCAAGTATACTGGAGTGGGTAGCCGTTCCTTTTCTCCAGGGGATCTTCCTGACCCAGGGATCAAACCTGGGTTTCCTGCATTGCAGGTAGACTCTTTACCATCTGAGCCACCAAGGAAGCCCCTGACTTCAAAGACCTGCTAACTCCTTATGGAGAGGAGATGGGAGAGTAGAAAATTAAAACTTGCTGTTGTGTGATAGACTCTGGGTACTCTAATAGGTGTGGTGAAGATGGAGAATTAGGGAGAATGAGGTGGTCCTCATGACCTAACCAGAAAAGAGTCTCATTCTTGGCGTTGGAGGATATCTGACACCTGAACAAGCAGAGGGCAATCCAGGTGAAAGTGTATGGGCAGAAATGAGAATGGCATGAATGCGGGCCAGTAAAGAAATGAATTGGGAACGTCAGCTAGGTACTGGGAAATAGGTTGGTTAGGTAGGAAGGATGTACTGAGGTCTCAAAGGTCTAACCAAGAAGTTTCTAATTAAAGGCAGAGAACACGTTTTGACTCCTGTATTCTCCCCCATAACTGCTACACAGAAGATGCACCAAGAATAATTGACAAGAGTCTATCACCCTACAGCCCATGCTAGGAAATCCAATATGCATTGGGTGATGTTTAATGGAGAACTGAGAAGGGAACATCAAGTTTATGAGAAAAGGAGCAGCAAGCAGGAGAGAGAAATAATCAGTCAGTGAAATGAAGGAAACCAGGAACTTCTAACTTTTCATTTAGAAGAAAAAGTTGCAAAGTTAGCACAAAGATTCCCTGTATACGCTCCACCCAGGTTCCCATAAATCACATGGGCTTCTAACAGTTTGCACGACGAGTTAGAAGGGGGTTAATGGTGGACACTCACTTCAGGGAGAAGTAGGGCTTGAGTAGAGCTTACGCATGATGGACAAGAACACCTGTGGATGTAAATGGCAGAGCCCTGAGGGTAGAAGGCGGGAATGCAAGAGGCCTTTCAGAGAGGAAACGGCCAGATTTGATGATTTGATGACTACAATTGGAGCCCATAAGAGGGTTAATTTAAATAAGACTGTAATGTTTCAAGAGATGACCAAGAGAAGGATGGTACCACTGCTGGGGGGTGGACCGCTGCACAGATGATGACGGGACTGAGGGCGCGGCCACCGGGCTGGGGCCAGGAAATGAGGAGGCAGCCGTTACTTTTGAACTTTCTTATCTACTTTTTGCTTCCAGGTTTTTACTCTCCCCACATTTTCTCTGTTCCTCCATATCTATCAGATGGGATACCTGTCTCTTCTTACCTCGGCATATTCTTCCCCTTCCATACGAACTTACAACAAGGTTTTGAAATGAAAAGAAAAAAAAAGACATAAAATGCAGAAAAATCAATCTCACAAGAAGAAACACTCCAAAGAGAAGCCAAGATGTGCCCATTATGTGCTGTCTGAATAATTCCAACACCATGTGGAGAGTGAAAAGAGCAGAAAATAACCCTCATATTCTGAACAAAGTCCTCTTTAATATGTTTTCCCTTAGGGAAGTAGCTCTCAAACTTCAGTTAGCATCAGAATCACACATGAGGGTTTTTATAAGAACTTGCTTGCCCTGCCTCCAGAGTTTCAGATTTAGTAGGTTTGGGGTTGAGCTCAAGAATTTTCAGTTCTAACCAGGAGATGCTGAATCTGCAGGTCAGGACCACACTTTGAGAATCAGTGTCCTAGGGTGTACCACTGACGAGTCTTAATTCTGCCTAGAAAGAAAGGTAGGTAAAGCAAGGGATGGAGTGCTGGATAAAGAAGGTTCTTTGCTAATTTTATTTATTTAACCTTTGCAATTTTCACAGAATTTACCAGTAAAAGGGTAGAATCAAGAGAAGTTAGGTTATGAGGAGTTTCTCAATATGCTGCCGAAACTTTATCAAACTATTTGAGTTTGATAAAAGCAGCTAAAAGTCAGCTAGTTGTAACTTGGCAATCTGTATTAATACAAAACAGATGATACTGCATAAGGAAGAAGGAGAGGGAAATAGGTGTTTAATTGTGGTTAGTGTGCTTAATTTTTGTTTTATTAGGAGAGCACACCACATAATTACCCATCCAAAGACCAACGCTAATTGCATGAGTGTATTGAATTACCATTTATAGATGTGTTAAGATTTTGTCTAAATAAAGTAGATTGACTAAGCATATCATACTCAAGTGATGAAGGCCTATTTCCAAAACACCCCCACCCCAACACCAACAAAGAAAGTTTAGATATTTTCTGTGATAACGGCATATCAATCATTTTAATAAACACTGACAAAAAGCAGTTAACTGTTGTCTTGCTTATTGGTTGCATTATATTGACTTATAAGAGATGTATGTGTAATAACGTCAGCAACAGATTGTTCAAGCCAATTTTATTCCTAAGTGGTCTATATTTTAAATCAAGCATAAACCTGTAACATATTTCAGCAGTGCTTCTTAGATCAAGTTCGACATTCGTTTCTTCACTATTTAAAAAAAATGAAATTTCTTTCATATCCCTGTCTATTTAATCATATAATAATGACCTCATCTTATTGGAAAGGGCAGAGCTGTCTTTCATTTTCACCTTTTTTTCTCCATGAATATTAGCAGTTTATTATTATGCAAAAGACTTTGTATTTAATAGACAAACAATTAGTCCTGAAATTGAGTTTGTAAGTGTATTGATTATTTAAATTATTAGAGACATCACTTTGCTCACATACCTAATGAACAAATAGACGAGCACAATTACAACTTTAATTAGGTATTGGTAATTAATTACAATGATCTCTTTTTCAGTCTAGTACACGAGAGGTTTTTACAAGTGTACTGGGATGCTAGCCTTCTGCCTGTGGCCTCCTTTCTTTGTCCTAAATATGATCTCCCTGATCTTCCAAGCATGGATTTTAGCCAGAGCATACAAAAGATGCTCTGAGTTCAAATCATAATTTTTCTTTCCTATAGTTTTAAGACCTTGAACAAATCATTTCACATTTCTTGTCCTCAGTTCCCTCATCTATGAAAGAACAGAGCTGAGCTAGATAATACTGGTAGATCTTTTATACTTTTAATCCTAAGAACGAATATTCTAACACTTCTCAGAACATTGCTGAGGTCTCTGCTCAGAGATGGAAGCTATCTTGGTAAAGAATTGAAAAGTCCTACTTAAGAATAAGTTAAGCGTTTTCAGCTCTCCTTTAAAGACATATGAATACACTTGGCTCCAGAACAGATACTTTACTGTTCCTTAGAAGAAGAGAAATGCTGGTACAAGTTGAACTGGCTTTTTAAAAGGTCATATGAATTGTCATGTTTTCTGATGTCTATAGCATACATATGTCCATGATGACTGATTTCAAGTTACCAATGCAATGTCACTGAACAGTGAATACAGTAAATTGAGGTCATGTGAAGAATTAGTGAGGTGGGGTTGCTAGCGACTTCACTTTCACTTTTCACTTTCATGAACTGTAGAAGGAACTGGCAACCCCCTCCAGTGTTCTTGCCTGGAAAATCCCAGGGATGGGGGAGCCTGGTGGGCTGCCGTCAATGGGGTTGCACAGAGTCGGACATGACTGAAGCGACTTAGGAGCAGCAGCAGCATGAGTCAGCTCTAGGACACGAAAACCATTAATACTTGGGGTCAAGGACCTAGCTCCAGCATTCCTCCCAACTTTGTGATTTTAAGCAAGCTGACTGACCTTTTTGACTCATCCAAAATAAGACAATTTCTTACCTAGCAAATGTCTTACCAAATTTAAAAATAATTTCTTAATTATCAAATAAGGGGAGAGCACTCATTCTCTTTTCTGTAGCTACCATAACACGTCAGCTAGAAAAGCATTTTGAAAAAAGTTTAACTCCTTGCCAAATGCAAATTATAACTATTATTACTTTTGCTAAAGAAATCAATAAATGCCTTCTAAAATAACTTTTGGCAAAATGAAAGTTATGATTATGATTCTTTTAGTCATAAGAAATAGAAATCTACTTAAGCTAACTTAAGCAAGTTAGCCAATTTTTCTGTCACTTGAGAACTTGAAAGCAGCAGGATGGAGCAGCAGTTATTTCTACAGAACTTTCAGACTCCCTCTTTGGCTCTCTCCACTCTTCTCTTTCTATAAGTTACACCATTGCCAATAAATAGTTTCCTTCCTCCCAAGCGCCTCTGCCCACCACCACGTGATCATGGACTCTGGCTCTCAGGTCCAACTGGAGAAAGAGGGATGAGTAAAGGGTGGGGATGTGTGAAACAGAGAGAAAGGAAGAGGGGGAAACTGGAAAGGAGAGGGGAAGACTGATTTATGTAGACATCTGTCTACTTGAATAAATTCACTGAATTTGAGAAAGGGATATACACTTGTCTCAAACAAGTGTGCCCAAGGACAAGATTCACATGTGTCAAAGAGCTGCCTCAAGTAGGTACAGCAACCACATAAGTCTCATAATAGATCATTTCAGTGGAAACATTAAAAAACAACATCACCACTCTTGATCAAGTATCAGATGTTTATTCTCTGAAGTCACTGATGTTTTCTTGAGGCCAAGAGCTGTTTGTCAATAAGGAAAAATCTAGAGGAACACCTAGTCAGCACCAGCTTTGTCTGGTGGCCATGTTATGGCCCATGAGATTTAGCTGAGGCATGACTGCTCTTAAAATCTTAATATTAAAATACTAATCAAATTGTGTAAATTCACTTGGAAATTACATCCTTAGAATGACTGACAGAGAACCAACGAAAGACTCATGCTGTAGTGAAATCAAATTATAGAACTGACATTGAAAAACTGTATAGGCAGTTTTTTTCCTGCAAAAGCCAAGGATGTGTGAAGCCACAGATTGATGACATGGAGTAATCTGACTTGAAATAACCAGGCCTTTACATCCCAAGCTTTATCAGTCAGCACTTTATAAACTCCAGCCACCTCTAGACAAAGTTACAATTACAGAGGGACAACAAGAGCTGTCGCACAACTGGAAGAGCTCTCCCAGCTCCTGCTGTGTTAGCAGCTCCCACTGAGAGGAAAGAAGGATGGACAAGAAACCAGCCAGGAAGCAAGCAGATAAGAGCGTCATGCCCTGCTAACATGCTGAACAAAACTGAGATCAGCTGGTTTCCAGAAAAGAGCATTCTATCTAGCAGGCTGGGACTAGCCAAATCACATGGCCTGCTGGTCCACTTTTTATGAATTCTTTCCTTTGGTCCAAAACAATGTCACAAATTTCAGGGACAAACATGAAGAACTTTGACAGGTGGCACATTTGCACTGGTGTGAAAATGTTTATGGCTTTTCCTGTGGTCATCTATGGATGTGAGAGTTGGACTGTGAAGAAGGCTGAGCGCCGAAGAATTGATGCTTTTGAACTGTGGTGTTGGAGAAGACTCTTGAGAGTCCCTTGGACTGCAAGGAGATCCAACCAGTCCATTCTGAAGGAGATCAGCCCTGGGATTTCTTTGGAAGGAATGATGCTAAAGCTGAAACTCCAGTACTTTGGCCACCTCATGCAGAGTTGACTCATTGGAAAAGACTCTGATGCTGGGAGGGACTGGGGGCAGGAGGAGAAGGGGACGACAGAGGATGAGATGGCTGGATGGCATCACGGACTCGATGGACGTGAGTCTGAGTGAACTCCGGGAGTTGGTGATGGACAGGGAGGCCTGGTGTGCTGTGATTCATGGGGTCACAAAGAGTCGGACACGACTGAGCGACTGAACTGAAATGAACTGAAAATGTTTAAATAAATTGTCCTGGACACAGAGTTAAAAATGATAGGTCTGTTTGAGGTGGCTGAACAACATTATTTTTAATTGAAAGTATTATTTTTTAATAGTCAAACTCCATATGAGATTCAATGAAGCAGGCCATCCTACATGCAGTTTTAGTTCTAACTATTATATTGTATTTTATTCCATTATTTATTGAACACAGTTACATATTACCATGAAAAATTTGATTATAGCTAAGATTATGTCAGAGAGTTACCATGGTTCCTTGAAACTGCTGAGTTTTAGAAGTTTACTGCATATTTCATTTGGAAGGGAAAAAATGGGAAGTGCTGTGAAATAGCTAAGGACCATTTACAAGGCAGGTGTGCAACAGTAGTTTGATTTTTATACTGAGATGTCAAATTGAAAACCCTTAAAGAGGGATAATATTCTGTGTTATTAACCTATGATTTTCTCCTCTCAATATTTACAATCTCTTCTCACTCCAGTTCTATCAGAGAATTGGCCCTGTGCTCACTGTCTTGACAGAGAGATCTAGCTGGGCAAGATACAGAAATTCCCTGTACTTCTCTCTGAATACATGTTTCCAAAACCCTAGGCTCCTAAGACAATTTAGAGCACTCGGCACTGGTAACAGAAATAGTATCAGGATGGAGAACAAGTATCTTAGACAAAAACACAGGAAAACGATTTCCAATCAGATCAAAAGAATATTTCTGGGATGGGAGGAAGGGTGTGTGTATATGAAGAGGATAAGAGTGTCTGGCAGGCTATGGGGGCTTGATAGTGGGCTGTGGGGGCTTGCTGGCAGGGACAGGAAATGACTGGTGTGTCTAGGCAAAATATCAAAGAAAAGTTTTATGTCTTCAGTACGAAAAACAGACAGTGAAGAGCTACTGGTAACCATGATGATGGTCATTGAGTTGTAACCAATGTGGGTAGATGGCTCAAATACAAAATTAAGATGATGGGGAAGATTTAAGACTGAGATTGGAATCTGAAAAGTCTGGCCAGGTCAGTTCTTAAAACAAAAGCTAAGTTCAGTTACAGAAAATTCAGGAAGTACCATTATTTGTCCATCCAAGATGGTGGGTCACAATTTATATCTCCTTTATAATACATGTATCTACTCTATGAGGGGAACCCAAAAGGACTTCTTCCTTTAAAAATTTAGAAATAACAAAACAACATGCTCACAAAATTGCAACATGCTCACAAAACTGTAACACTGCTTAGACACCATGGGTATTAAAAACTTCTGGGAGCCCTGATTAACTGCCATCTTCTTGGAGATATATATTATTTGAAAGATCAATACACTTGATAAACTCGATAAACTACTTGAATATATGTATGAGAGGCATATAAAGGTTAAACATTTTCTTACATTCTTCTTTCTTACATCATAGTCTTATGATGCTCAGGATGCATGAAAAAGTAACATCAATTATAGGAAGAAGGAAGTACTAAAAATTAAGTCGTATTATCTAAATAGCCAGTAGTCAATTATCTCTAGGTTAGTTAAAAAAGAAAGCAAGCAAGGGCAAGGGAGAGACAAGAATGATTATAATTAATTAAATCAATAAAGACTCTGATTCATAATATCATTAGACTAGAGTCATAAAGTGGCAAACCCCACCATAGTAACCATCCCCCACATTTAAATAGAGCTTTATAAAGTGCTTATACATGTAAAATCTGTTTAAATCTTCATAACTTGATGACATATAAGAGAGCTACATTAAAAAAATAAATTACATTATTTCAGTAGTGATAAATATTGTGAAGAAAAACAGCAGAGGATGAGGGGATCTTGTATATGCTGCTATTTTAAGGGTCAGGAAAAAAGAAGTGACATTTGTGCAGAGACCTGAGTGGAATGAGAGGTGCACCATGCAAAGATTCAGTGGAAGGGTGTTTCAAAAAGGGAACAGCAATCATCTGAACGGGGGTTCCTGAAGACGGTGAGTCTGGCTATAAAGAAGTGAATAAGTAACACGTGATGGGCCATGAGCTCAGAAGGGCAATCAGGAAGGAATTTTAGTTCAAATTAAAGAGTCATATTTCAACTTGAATGCAATAATGAACCATGGGAAAGCTTCAAACAGGACACAAGATTCTAACTAACTCTTTAAGAATATGAGGGGGGCTGTTGTATTGGTAAGGGACTGTAGGAGAGCCAGAGTGGAGCAAGACGCCTGCAGTGCAGATGAGAGCAACGTGGTGTGAATAGGGGGACAGCAGCGGAGCTGACGAACTGGGTCAGATCTGGAATATAGTCCGAAGGTAGAGTCAACAGAATTTGTATTGGATGCAGGGCCTGAACGGGGTGCGGAGATGAAAAAATGAGTAGAATCAAGGACTGTTTGGTGCCTGAACAACAGAGGAAAAGATAGTGCCGTGACTTGAAACAGAAGAGATTCAAAGGTTAAGGGACAAGCTAAGAATCCTGCCCTCTGTATATCAATTTCAGTCCTTTTAGGAGAAACACTCCCAGGGATTTTATTGATTTTAATAAAGTATGACCTGTCTAGAGAACATCTCATATCCATTTACTTTGGTGACCAGATATGTGGAGCTGTTATCTTCCCTGGTGTCGCAGATGGTAAAGAATCTGCCTGCAATGCGGGAGACCCAGGTTCAACCCTGGGTCAGGAAGAAACCCTGCAGAAGAAAACGGCAACCCACTCCGGTATTCTTGCCTGGAGAATTCCATGAATAGAGGAGCCTGGTGGGCTACAGCCCATGGGGGTCGCAAAGAGCTGGACATGACTGAGCAACTAACACGCATGTTCTTTTGCTGAGTTACCGACTGTGGTTTAAGTAACTGACTTAGGTTTACTTCCTAAGGGTTAAGAATCCTTGGGCTGTGGCTGTCCTAAGCACATTTAATACAGCAACTCTCATGGGCTTAATTAGCCCTCTGTCAGTTATGTACTCCCAGGAAAGAAGGATAGCTGTGTTGTTTAAAATTTCAAGCCCTTCATTTGCACGGAGGAACTCAGATTCACCTCTGAATTTGATTTTTCACCTTACTGAATATAAGTTAGAGAAACTATGAAGGGAAACCTAATGTTCCACTTAAGCCAAGTGATTTGCCTTCAAAAGGAGGGAAGAAACAGGTTTTAAAATATGCCCTACCAACTTTTCCTTAAAATAATTCTTCTTTATAGGAAAAAATGCTTAGACCAAATTGTCCCAAGTGCCAGTCATCAGCAAACTACCCTTCACATTGTGCCATATCTGCACATTATTTATATTTCATGTCTTCTTACAACAAAGGCCCTTTTTAATATTTGAATGAATATTTTAAATAGACCTTTCACATCTCAGGCAAATAAGAAAATCACTTGTTATGACAGGAAGTAGTAACTTAAATAAATACAATTGTACTATTGACTTTGGTTCCCTGCTGTGGTGGTCTCTCCCTGTTTGCCCAAAGAGGTTCTAAAAAGGGTCTACTCTTTTGTCGCTAGTTGATTTTGAAAGCTTCTGCTATTAAAACTGGTTCCCATGAGCTTAGAAGCATCATTTAAAATTAAACTACAGGAAATACTATGAAGCTAGGCATCCTCTATTAGTAATATATGCACTGACTCACATGGGCTTAATTACTACGGCTATATGGATATATCAGCATTGATAGTATACATGGTGTGGGTTTACTATCAACTTTCAAACCATAATGGTCAGCATATCACAGTGGGCAAATCCTCTATAAGCTAAGTCTTTGAAAAAAATATTTCTTTTTTCATCTAGTGAGCTAATGTTCATAGTATGATCACTTTAAAGATGAATTTTAGTACTGGCTATCCTTGCAGTTACTTAACTAGATGGGTATTGCCTGGAGTTATTTGAAAATGCATGCCAGGAGATCTTTTTCAAACAGAAATAACTCCTGTTAGGACAAAAGGAAAAAAAGGCCTCGTATAAGTCTCCCAGTATCTTCTCAGGATCTACAGTAACAGCTCCTTAGAACTGTGGCACTATAGTTCAGAGATCTGGAAATCTCGAGAAATGTGAATCCCTCCACGTTGCTTATAGGGCTTCCTGATGGCTCAGTGGGTAAGGAATCTGCCTGCAATGCTGGAAACACAAAAGACGTGGGTTCAATCCGTAGGTCAGGAAGATACCCTGGAGCAGGAAATGGTAACCCACTGCAGTGCCCTTGCCTGGAAAATTCCATGGACAGAGGAGCCTGGCAGGCTATACAGTTCGTGTGTTTACAGAGTCAGACATGACTGAGAGACTAGGCACACACTAAGCACACACAATGCTTGGAGCACTTTTGTATTTATGACATCTTGCTGAATGAGGTAAAGGTTTACATTTTGCTGTATATGTTTCAACAAATGCATATTTAGCAAGTTTGGCTTGTGTACATTTTAAAACTCAAAATAGGCTTCAGCCGCTGCTAACACTTTGTTGATTCCCATTCAGTCTTCAAAATCCACCTGGCTCTCTCCCTCTATGCAGGCTCCTCGACTTCTTCAAATGCTTGCTACTCCTGACCTCTGGGCAGATTATTTGCCAATGTTATCTGGTCGGATTATCTTTTACAAGTTTATATCTTACCACCTCAACCTGAATATCATGGCCATATAGTGTCTATTATATCAACATCTTAATTTATTCACCAAAAAATTCTTATTATATATTTAGATTGTTGCATACAATCATTCCTCAGCTATGACTTCATAAAACCTCCATGGGGATGGTGAGACAAGTAACTGGAGAAATGGAGTATTTCCTGCCATATTGTAAAAATAAGGTTGTCACAGTCATCAGTGATTGCAGCCCGCCAATGTGAGCTCCTGAGCCCTAAGGGCACTCAGGAAAGAGCAGAATACCTGCAATCTAGCAGCCATCAGACCACAGCCACTAGACTGCAGCCACTCCCTACCATGAGCCCCAAGGGAGAACAGGATATGAGAACACGAAATACTGGCACAGAATAGCTAAAATGCATGTGAAAGGAATCATTTCTGATTCTTGCATCTTCCCATACACAGAAAAGTGCAAAATTCCTTAACTTGGGATATCTAGTATTTTTTAATTAACAATAGTCTTTTGATGTTCAGACTATCTGTCCTTTGTTGCAAAACTCCTGTATAACCTGGCTCCTCCCCTCACCTCCTTGGAGCACTTCTCTCAGGGTCACATGAGATGCTGTCTCCTGGGCTTAAAGTCCTAAGTGAAAGTGAAAGTGAAAATGAAGTCGCTCAGTCCTGTCCGACTCTTTGCGACCCCATGGACTGTAGCCTATCAAGCTCCTCTGTCCATGGGATTATCCAGGCAATAGTACTAGAGTGGATTGCCATTTCCTTCTCCAGAGGATCTTCCCGACCCAGGGATCGAACCTGGGTTTCCCGCATTGTAGACAGACGCTTTACCATCTAAGCCACCAGGGAAGCAAAGTCCTAAGAATCCCCATCAATCCCCAGCAAATAAAACATAACTCTCAACTTTTAGGTTGTGAATATGTTTTAAGTCAACAAATTATATCCCACTGGATACTAAGAGCAATGTGCTGGCCACATGATAGACTAAACACACAGTGAAATCGCTCCTAGTGTGGAAAACTAAAAATGCCAGATTAAAATGTTTTTAGAAGGCATTGCGGGGCTGGTAGGAAAGGAAGAAAAATACTAGAAGGCCATGAACAGGGAGCAGACAAAAGCAAACTCAGAAGCTGGTGCTGTTACTAAGACTATTCACTAAATACAATGGATTTTAAAATAACTATATAATCAAGCGACATACATATATTGATACAAGCAAAAAAAATCAAAGAACTTAATAAAATAATTTTAGAAAAAAGATCACCTTAGGGTAGGACATCAGAGGCACATAAGAAGACTCAAAAATCTAGTTATGCTCTATATCAACTCTGTTCAATGCAAATAAAACATAAGCCACAAATCTGAACATATGAAATTTTCTAATTTACCAAATTTAAAAGTTTCTTGAATAACATATAAACCCAATAAATCTAAAACATTACATTCAATGTGCAACCAATGTAAAAATTACTAGTGGGATATTTTTTCTTTTATTGATATTGCCTTTTAAAGCAGCTTTCTATATTTTACTTTCAGCACATATCAATTTAGATTGGTCACATTTTAATTGTTAAATAGGCATGTTTGATGGCCTCTGTATTGGACCGCAAAGTTTTATACCTTAAGATTGGTAGTAGGTATATGGAAATAGGTATATATTATTGTTTCTTAAGCTGTATATACCTTATCTAGTACATATACGTCACAAATTTTCGGTACAAAGGCAATACCTTAACATCTAGAACCTATTCATGAATGAAAATATTCCTTTTTGCTTAACTCTAGATATATAAATATTATTCTACTTTCCTTCTTCCCTGCCTTCCTGCTTTTCTCTCTCTCCATTCCCTCCCTCTCTCTCCCTCTTTTCCTTCCTTCCTCCCTCTTTCTCTTCCTTTCTTCTTGCATCTCTCATTTCTCTGTCTCTTCCTTCACCCCTTTTCCTCCCCTCTTATCATATTCCCCACATTTTTTTGTGAGATTGCATTACTTTTGATTACTGATGATTCTGACACACTTCTTGGCTCTGCTATACTAAAGCTTTTCAGGACAGTTTCTTTACTTGGCACAAAACATCATCATCTACTAAATATGGGCTCATATTCTGCAATTTAACATGGACCCACTGACATGTATCCAAAAAGGCATTTTTGAAAATATTTATTTTTTAATTTGCTGATTAAATTATCACATTAAAAACTGAAAAGCAAGCATCTTCTGTGTGTATGTAACAATGATGGTAAAGAGTATTTTAAAGAGGAAAATGTTAAAAGAAAACACCATGTTTTTATATTGAATATATTATCCATTTTAGACTAAGTCCCTGCAAATGGTTATGAACAATCTGGGCATGTGAAGATACTTCTGCAGAAGCAAGCATGTAGAAGCAAAAATGGCAGAACAGAACTGAGGTTGGCAGAGACCTTTGGGCTTGGATCAGAGGTCAGCAAACCATAGTTTGTGAGACAAATGCAGTAAGGTGTCTGTTTTTGCTTGGCATACAAGCTAAGGATAATTTCCACATTTGTTATATAGCTGGAAAAAATTAAAAGAAGAATTATGTCCCGTGACACACGAAAACTATGTAAAATTCAAATTCCAGTGTCTATAAAGTTTTATTGATAGACATCTATGTCCCTTCACTTATGTACTGTCTATTGCTGGTTTTGTCCCACAGTAGCAGTATGATCAGCTGCAACAGGGACTATATGGTCTACAAACCCTAAAATGCTTGGTGCTCAGTCCTTTAAAGCAAAGTTTGCCCAGTCAGGAATTAAACAAGCTTTTTGCCCAGATGATAATCAATTTTACATACAGTGACCTAAAAAGCAAAATAACATAAGCATCTGAACTATGAAAACCATGTATTAGAAATAATGGTAAAGTGATAATTCATTGCTATGTGAGTTCATCTTCCAGGTTCACGATTTGAGCTAATGACAGTCATCATGAAATTGCCTAATTCAGGAAATGAAGAGATCAGATCTGGTCATGGTTCTGCCATCACTTAGATATATCAATGACCTTGTGAGTGCCAAAGACTTTAGGAGCCTCTGTTGGTCCACAAAGCAAAAGGATGAAGTTAGGTTATTGTCATGGTCCCTCCTGGTTCTTCTTCTTCTTCTTTTTTAACTAATTATAGAGGGAACTAGTTCTGTGTATTCTTGCTACCTCTTAATCTCTTCTACTTTTGTTAGGTCCTTACCATTTCTGTACCTTATTGTGTCCATTCTTGCATGAAATGTTCCATAGATATCTCCAATATCTCCAATGAAGAGCTCTCTAGTCTTTCCCATTCTATTGTTTTCTTTCATTTGCATTTGGTCACTTATCTCTCCTTGCTATTCCCTAGAACTCTGCATTCACTTGAGTATATGTTTCCCTTGCGCTTCACTTCTCTTCATTGCTTAGCTATTTGTAAAGCCTCCTCAGATAACCACTTTGCCTTCTTGCATTTCTTTTTCTTGGGGATTCTTTTGGCCATTGCCTCCTGTACAGTGTTATGAATTTCCATCCGTAGTTCTTTAGGCACTCTGTCTACAAGATCTAATCCCTTGATATATTTGTCACCATCACTGTACAATCATAAGGGATTTGATTTAGTTTATCCACAGGACAGGAAAAGGTTAGTTTTCATCCCAATCCCAAAGAAGGGCAATTCCAAAGAATGTTCAAACTATACAATTGCACTCATTTCACATGCTAACAGGACTTTCCAGGTGGCGCTAGTGGCAAAGAATCTGCCTACCAATTCAGGAGACACAGAAGACACTGGTTCCATCTCTGGCTTGGGAAGATCCTCCAGAGAAGGGAATGACACCCCATTCAAGCATTCTAGCCTGGAGACAGAGGAGCTTGGTGGGTCACAGTCCATTGGTCACAAACAGTTGGACTCAACTGAGTGACTAAGCATGCATGTACATTCAATCGCTAGCAAGGTAATGCTCAAAATCCTTCAAACTAGGCTTCAACAGTAAGTAAACCGAGAACCTCCAAATGTATAAGATATATTTAGAAAAGGCAGAGGAACTAAAGATCAAATTGTCAACATTCTTTGGATAATGGAGAAAGGAAAGGAATTCCAGAAAAAACATCTACTTCTGTCTAACTGACTATGATAAAGCCTTTGACTGTGTGGATCACAACAAACTATGCAATATTCTTAAAGAAACTGGAATACTCGACCTTACCTTACCTGCCTTCTGAAGTATGTAGGTTAAGAAGTAACAGTTATAACTGGACATGGAACAACAGACTGGTTCAAAACTGGGAAAGGAGTATGACAAGGCTGTATATTGTCACCCTGCTTATTTAACTCATATCGACAGTACATCATGCGAAACGCTGGGCTGGATGGATCATAGGCTAGAATCAAGTTTGCCGAGAGAAATATCAATAATCTCAGATATGCAGATGATACCATTTTAATGGCAGAAAGCGAAGAGGAACTAAAGAGCCTCTTGATGAGAGTGAAAGAGAAGAATGAAAAAGTTGGCTTGAAACTCAGCATTCAATAAGCTAAAATCATGACATCCAGTCCCAACACTTCATAGCAAAAGAAAGGGGGAAAAGTGCAAGCAGTGGTAGATTTTATTTTCTTAGGCTCAAAATCGCTGTGGACAGTGAATGCAGCCACAAAATTAAAAGATGCTTGCTTCTTGGAAGGAAAGCTATGACAAACCTAGAGAGTGTATTAAAAAGCAGACATATCACTTTGCTGACAAAAGTCCGTATAGCCAAAGCATTGTCTTCCAGTCATCATGTATGGATGTGAGAATTAGACCATAAAGACGGCTGAGTGCTGAAGAACTGATACTTTGGAACTGTGGTGTTGGAAAAGACTCTTGAGAATCCTTTGGACTGCAGGGAGATCAAACCAGTCAATTCCAAAGGAAAACAACCCTGAATAGTCATTGGAAGGACCGATGCAAAAACTGAAGCTCAAATACTTTGGCCACCTGATGTGAAGATTGACTCATTGAAAAAGACTCTAATGCTGGGAAGGATTGAAGGCAAAAGGAGATGCGGATGGTAGAGAATGAGATGATCAGACAGCATCACCAACTCAATAGACATGAATCTGTGCAAACTCTACGAGACAGTGGAGGACGGAGGAGCCTCCCATACCACAGTCCACGTGGTTGCAAAGAGTTGGACACAACTTAGCTACTAGACAACAACAGAAGAATTAGTTAAGCAAAAGCAGTTGAAAATAATGGTAAGGTTACCAACACTGATGTCAATTAGATCCGTATAAAGCACTGGGCCCTATTTAGAGTTGAAAAGAACTTAAGCCTGCATGAGACAAGGAGGAAGGGGGCAGCGCACAAGTATTAAAGGATGACACAACTGTTAAGAAGACCAGGATACGACAAAAACTGGTTAGAACCTACTAGGCCCAAGATGGTGGAAGATTTCCCTTCTAGTAGATTTTGAGCCTCACTACACACTCATTGTTATGCATCAGCATGCTAAATGACATAACCACATGTGACATGACAGTTCCAAGGCCAACCTTAAATGCAGTGTTTCAATTCCTGGAAATCCCTGCCCCTTCTTCCAGAAAGAAAATTTCTATGAATTACCCAGCCCATAATAACTAACCACTTCAGCACTTTGGGGCCTCTCTCACTTTCCAAGAGGCCCCTATGCCCTGGGGTTGCCTTTTGCCTTCTGAGACAGCCACTCTCTGTCTATGGAGTGTGTATCTCTCTAAATAAATCTCCTTCACTCTACTAAGGCTCATTCTGGAATTCTTCTCCTGTGTGAAGCCAAGGACCCTCATTTGGTGGCCTGTCCCAGGGATGTCGTCAAGACCTGGGACCTGACCATCCTCTTGTGCCTCATTTTTCCTACAACGTTTGCACATCCAGTGCGATAATACATTGGAGATTGGCTTAGTACAGAGTAAGCACTTAAATATAAAATGCATCGGCTAAGCGCGGAGCTGAATTGCAAAAGTCACTGACTCCGTGATCTCTGTTACTCCTGTCACAGTCTTGCAGGGGGTGAGGCAGACAAGCCACTGCCTTGGCAGCAAGTGGAAATGGTCCCCACCCGAGCACAGGGTCTCTTGAGAGAATGGCTGTGGTATGACTGACTCCTTGCTGCTGTCTGCACAGAAAGACTGAATTTCAGCCTCTGATTCTTAATGTTGTCGTTGTTTAGCCACTAAGTCATGTCCAACTCTTTTGCGACCCCGTGGACCGTAGCCCCTGCCAGGCTCCTCTGTCTATGGGATTTCTCAGGCAAGAATCCTGAAGTTGGATGCCATTTCTTTCTCCAGGGGATCTTCCTGACCCAGGGATTGAACACGCATCTCCTGCATTGCAGGTGGCTTCTTTACCACTAAGCTACCTGGGAAGCCTATTCTTAACATTACCATTATTATTTTTTAACCCCAAAGCAACTGCCACGTAAAAGGGAATAAAGTGACCTCCAGTCTCTCACTAGCTGCTGTCCTATATCACCCACCAGAACTCTGAAACCATAGCTAGCTACCAAGCAGAACTGTCCAGACCAACTATTTCACAATAAAGACACTATTTTGAACATGAGTATGTATCAGTAAATAACAGCATTCCTTAAAATAAGACTGTCAAGTCCCAAATAATTTGTTTTTTTTTTCCCCTCGATTTTTAATGCATAAAATAATAACACAAGAGCAGTCAGCACTTAGGAAGAATGGAAGTTTCCTTCTAAGTAAGCAATCTGGGTAAGAAAGCATCACCTTAGCAACAACACATTCTATAACGGTCTGTGATTGACGTTGGTATAATATCTTAACAAAATCAGCTAGTTTTATTCACTGCTCCAGTACTTTGGTTAAGGATGGGGCAGAGGGAAATGATTATCAGGAGATTAACAGAAGTGAAATCTCAGACTTGACCTGAGTCATAATAAAGACACTGTATCATATTAACCTCATTTCCACCTATGGTCCATCATGAACACCCCTCCTCATTATCAGCAAAAACTTCATTCAAGAAGAAAGTATCTGAACATGAAGTAAGTGTTGAGGACAATAGCAAAAGTTGTACAAAATTATCTACTTGGAAGAATCAACCTGAATTAATCCTCTCTCACTGGACTGCTTTCTCATCACTCAGTTCCACAGTGAAGGAGGAAAATCAGTTTCATTACCAAGCACCTTTTTCAATCACACCTCTCAAGCTATTCCACAACAGAGCTAAATTTTCCCAGGTATTTTATCACTGGTCTACCTCAATATTTATCTGATGGTTTGAAAACTCTGTTTGGAAAAAAGGAAAAGTAAATACTCTCACATTGGGAAAATGCATCAACCGTAAAAACCCAAATTGATTCTACACAGTGTTCAGTGTCAAATGCAAAGATTTACCAAAGCTCCATAATTACATACTAATTAAGAATTAGAAAAAAATCTGAAATTATCTATTCAGATCTACAGAATTAACAAATATAACATTAATTCTTCTAAATCATTTTTTTTAAGGCAGTGGATTCAACTAGGAAGTACTATAAGTAATCCAAAATGGAATCAGAAACTCTTTTCTATTAAGACCCAATTTGGTGCCCATATGCTAATGTTTCTGCCTCTCATGCTGTTTCAGAAAAAAAAAAAAAAAGAAGTGTATTAATTAAATAAGTGCAAAGAAAAAAGTAGTTATGGTATTTTGCATACCAAAGGGCCCTAAAGGATTTCACAGACTTATGGTAAATGCGGAGGAGTATAAAAAGAGCAACTTAAAAAAAATTACTCACACCACTTCCATTTATAGTACTGAAATGATTAATTGCTTGCCAAGCTCTGTTTATAGAGAAATCTCTTCAAGACACTCAGTGTATTTTATAGATCTCTCTAATTGATCCTTGCCATTTTACAGATGTTAAAGTTATTTGTAAAATTAAAATTCCCTTGGAACAAAAATTAAAGGCAAAGGGAATTTAAGGAAATCAGCTGAGTAAAGGGTAGAGCTCCGAAGAGAATTCAGTTGTGTTCTGTCTCCTCAGCCTATAATGCTTTTAAAATATATATTGTTTATAAACAATATTTTTATATAATTTAAAACAATATTTTAAACAATATTTTTTAAACAATTTAAACAAAAAAAAAACAATCTATATAGTTTTTAAAATATAGGTTGGACCAGTAGGAAGCAAACTCACGACACTCAATCCTAAGCATTTCCTTCCTTCTTCCAACAACAGCTTTGAAGTATAAGTGATATGCACACACACACTCACACAAAAGCACATCTTTAGTAATGCTGGCAGTTTGATGAGTTTGGACACAACTATTTCCAACAACTAATTTTAAATACAGCTCATGTCATGTGGCCCAATAGTTTAGTCAAAATCCAATATGGGGAAAAAATTAAAAACTACCTTTGCTTTTCATATCAATCATAGGAATGAAAGAAATTTTGAGGGATCAGGTTTCCTCTTAGCTTATTTTCATTCATTTATTTACTACAGATCAAGTACCTATTATGTGCCAGGCAATGTGTTAGGCATGGTAGTTTCAATAATCAGCAAAACAGACATGGTCTTTATCCAAACTGAGTTCCTGATTGTAATCTCATCAAGAGTATCATAAATTAAAATGACCTCTCATAAGTTTATATACATCTAAAGAAGATACCACAATTTCATGAGTATTTCATCCAAATGTTAAAAGCTTTGAGTAGACAGAAAATTCTTCCACATCTGGAATAAATCTTTCCTTCAATAATTATATCAAATTCTTCATGCTGGATAGTCCATGGACATAAAAATTAGGGCAATATGCAAAGATTATTCATAGAATTTCAGAGTATTTAACTTCCTCAATCTCTTCTCCTCTAGATACCATTACCATCATGAATTTATAGAGAACCTGGAGTTTTACCATAACACAGCAACCTACCTAAAAAATATTTATTATACATGCAGGAATCTGGCACTAACTGGATTTGGATGATATAACCATGTACAACACAGAACGACCCTGGTCTCTTCATCTGATGTTTAGACTGGTGTAGTATCAATAAGCTCAGATATGCAGATGCCACCACCCTTATGGCAGAAAGTGAAGAGGAACTGAAAAGCCTCTTGACGAAAGTGAAAGAAGAGAGTGAGAAAGTTGGCTTAAAGCTCAACATTCAGAAAACGAAGATCATGGCATCTGGTCCCATCACTTCATAGCAAATAGATAGGGAAACAGTGGAAACAGTGTCAGACTTTATTTTTGGGGGCTCCAAAATCACTGCAGATGGTGACTGCAGCCATGAAATTAAAAGACGCTTACTCCTTAGAAGGAAAGTTATGACCAACTTAGATAGCATGTTCAAAAGCAGAGACATTACTTTGCCAACAAAGGTCCATCTAGTCAAGGCTATGGTTTTTCCAGTAGTCATGTATGGATGTGAGAGTTGGACTGTGAAGAAAGCTGAGCGCCATAGAATTGATGCTTTTGAACTGTGGTGTTGGAGAAGAGTCTTGAGAGTCCCTTGGACTGCAAGGAGATCCAACCAGTCCATTCTAAAGGAGATCAGCCCTGCATGTTCTTCGGAAGGACTGATGCTAAAGCTGAAACTCCAGTACTTTGGCCACCTCATGCGAAGAGTTGACTCATTGGAAAAGACCCTGATGCTGGGAGGGATTGGGGGCAGGAGGAGAAGGGGACGACCGAGGATGAGATGGCTGGATGGCATCACCAACTCGATGGACGTGAGTCTGAGTGAACTCTGGGAGTTGGTGATGGACAGGGAGGCCTGGCGTGCTGCAGTTCATGGGGTCGCAGAGTCAGACACGACTGAGCGACCGAACTGAACTGAGTAATCATCTTTCTCCCTTGTTAATAACACATAGGGATTAACTTACACTTTTTAAAAATCCAAACTTCCCTATTCACTGTTTCTCCTATGTATTCTGTTTCAACATATTTTTCCAGGGACTTCCCCTGGTGGTCTAGTGGTTAAGAATTCACCTGCCAAGCAGGGGGCATGTGTTCAATCCCTGGTCTGTGAAGATCCCACACGCCACAGAGCAACTAAGCCTGTGCACCACAACTACCGAAGCCGGCGCACCCTAAAGCCCATGCTCTTCAATAAGAAACGCCGCCACAATAAGAAGCCCGTGTACCACAACCAGAGAAAGCCCACATGCAGCAATGAAGACCCAGCACAGCCAAAAATAAAATGATGAAAAATTTTAAATATGTATTAAATTGCAAGAAATATGTACTCAACATATCTTACATATAAAAGCATCTCTATAATTACATAGATTGATTAGATAGAGATCTATAGCAGCATATTATTTTAAATTTAGTCCAATATATCATTGGTGACTTATACTTAATTAACCTATGTTAACCAAAATATTGGGTTTCCCAGGTGGTGCAATAGTAAAGAATCCATCTGCCTGAGACATAACTCAGATCCCTGGGTGAGGAAGAACCACTGGAATAGGAAATGGCAATCCACTCCAGTATTCTTGCCTGGAAAATGCCATAGACAAGCACCTGGCAGGCAACTGTCCACGGGGCTGCAGAGAGTGGGACGAGACTGAGTGACCGAGTGCACGCATGCGCGTACAGACACTCACACAGCCAGGATATTGGTGCTCTTAGATACAAAGATTTTATCATCAGGCTTAGAACGAACTGTCGCTTACCAGGATTTATGATATTAGGTATCATTTGACTTCTTTGGATTGCAAATAAATCTCATGCAAAAAGTAGCATGCCCCTCATAGGTTTGCTGCAAAGATTAAATGGGTCAGGAAGATCCCCTGGAGGAGGAAATGGCATCCCACTCCAGTACTCTTGATGGGATAATCCCATGGACAGAGGAGCCTGGAGGGCTACAGTCTATGAGGTCTCAAAGAGTTGGACATGACTGAACACTCAAGCATAAGTGTCTAGAACAGGTTAGAGATACAATAAATGTTAAGTCTTCTTTTTCTCTCTGGAGATAAGATTATAGTTGGCTGTGAACTCATCTAGTCATTTTGTCTTCTGGGTCATATTTTTGCCAGTTTTGCTGAGGTATACAGTAGAACTTCTCAGGCTCAGGGAATGAATAAAAGAAAGGTGATGGAGTTATTTTAAAACTGCTGGTTTTGCTGTTTCTATATTGATGACAAGGTATATGAAACTCTTTGGAGATGAGATCATATTTAGAATTTAGCAAGTATATAATGAGATGCCTCAGGATTCAAGTTAATAAGAGAAGGAACATCCTTGTATTCTCATGATTGGAAGCGTTACTTGGCTTGGAAAGAATTAGGTTAAATCAGTTTTCATTTTCTAGAAATAACATTGAACAATGCAAAGTTTCATTTAAATAATCTAAATAATCTGACCCAAAGTTCTCTGTCCCTCCCACCATATTTTTCTCAGCTTTTCTCCAAACACAAAAAGTTCTTAGATGTGTGGTACACTTCACTTCTCAGGTGGCAACAGTGGTAAAGAACTCAACTGCCAGTGGAGGAGACATAAGAGATGTGGGTTTGATCCTTGGGTTGGGAAGATTCCCTGGAGGAGGGCATGGCAACTCGCTTCAGTAATCTTGCTGGAGAATCCCATGGACAGAGGCGCCTACTGCGCTACAGTCCAAAGGGTCACAGAGTCAGCCACAACCGAAGTGACTTACCATGCACACACACCGTAAAGAAGAACTAAGGAGAACAGAACACAATCAGTTTCCAGTCCTGGCTCCGCCATTTACTAACTGTGTGATAACAGGCAGGTTATCCCAGCTCTCTGAGACTTGTCTCTACAAAATATGGAAAACATATTCCTTACTTAGAAGGTTATTGAAGAGGCTAAATGAGAGTGTACATTAAGCACCCAAGACTGCATCGCCAGCCCAAAGTAGGCACAAATATGTCATTTTCTACCTCCCTTAATACTAAACATTTGTTTAGAACGAGTGCAACGTCTCAAATGCATTGTTAAATGGTGCATATGACCAACCTAGTTCAGTGTTTGTTCAAGTTGAACGGCTCTTCCATAGGATATTGCTATCAGAATAATAATGAAGGTTTGGTTTTAAATATTTTCCATGCTTTCTGAATTATGGAGCACATGGCTTCCTTCAAAGAGATCGCTCACATCAAGGCTCTAACATAAGTTCTTTTGAACAATGAAGGCAGATTAAAATACATTTTCCTTTCAATCCTTATAACCAAGAATAATAGCAGAACCATGAGAAATTTCAAAGAGTAGATTATTTTGTTTGGCAACCAGTCATCCTTGACCAGCCTTTAATATTATGAGGGATGGAGAAATAATGAGCCAATATGTCATTCTTATTTTGATACACAAATAAAATTTAAGAAATGCTGACAGCTAAATTTTCCATTTGTCATCATTTCAAATCTACCTCCTAAGTATTTCTTGCTTCTTTTTCCTACATTTTATGCTCACTGCCCTACTTTAGGTGCTCATTATGTTCAGCCTGCATGTGCCAATTTGAAGAACCTTCTTCTCCTGGCTTCTCAGCACTTATACTCAATCTCCTCAATTTCTTCAATCCATTTTTTTTTAAATTGCTGACAGAAGAGCAAACTTTCTAAAAGACAAATAAGACCATGCCAGATATTGTGCGAATATCCAAAATTCTTCAGTTGTTTTCTTCAGTTACTTCATAACTGGAGGTCAGTGTTACAAGAGCCAAAACTTGAGGATCTGAGACCCAGAGAGAAGAGAAACAGAGAGAAGTAAGCCTGAAGAAGTAAGCCATTGTATGCTTTGAGTCATGTGGTAATTCCTAAGTAGAGCACCCAACAGAAAATGGTCACTAAAGGTTAAGAAATTAAAAGAGCTTTAAACAGTTTCACAATTTGGAAAGACAGAAATTGCAGGTTAAGGCTTGCCAAGTACGAAGTACCCCAGAGAACATGCCAGACTTTCTCCTGAGACTCCTGAGTGGCTGCATCCTAGGAGAAAGAAAAGATCTCACAAAGATGGAAACTTGGACCTTACAAAGATGGAAACCCGACCTGAGTCAGTTTAATCCCTGATTGGGTTAGACTGACTTGACCTTTCTGTAACAGCCTTCCAGTTAAAAATGAAAATCCTCTCTGGAGGAAGAAATCTTTAAAAAAATTGCAGAAATAGACCTCTGGTAGCCGGACAGGAGAGTTACCAGACATAAACTTGAACTGTGATAAGAATACTCAGAACAGAGAACAAGGCAAAAAGTTCGGTGTCATTCTACCTGCTCCTGCCTCAGTTTTGTTAATTTCAGTGAAAAGAAGTCATCTTTGATTCCTGCTTTTTCTTCAATCTCCAAATCCAATCCATCAGTAAGACTGGCTACCCTTTCCTCAAGTATGCATCTTTTTTTTTTTTTTCAGTGTCTACTCTTCACCTCCACAGCTTCTACTCAGGTCATGAGCTGCCATCCTCTCTCTCTTGGGTTCCTGGCAATGGTCTTCTGCTGGTCTTTGTGAATCCATTCTCATTGCCTTGCATCTATTTGGCATGTATCAATCAGACTGAATTGTTTCTTAAGTCAGTTAGCACAAGCCACTCTGCTACTTAAAGACACTCCAATAGCATCATATTTCATTAAGAATAAACTGAAACTGTTTGTTCTGGCCTAGAAGGTCCTATTTGATTTGGCCCTGTCCTCATTCTTCTATTTTAACTGTTCTTAGCCAGGGTTGATTGGGAATACTGGAAACATTTCAGCTGTTACAATTGGATGTTAGGGGTAGGGGTGGCTACAAGCATCTAATGGGTACAGGCCAGGCATGCTTCTCAACACACTACAATTCAGAACACAGTTCCTCACAGCAATGAATTATCCAACCCAAAGTATCAACAGTGCCAAGGTTGATGGAATTCCAACTCATATGACAGTCTATCGGTGGTTATTTCATTCTAGGTTATCTGCTTTCTTTCCCTTCTTAGAACAAGCCCGGCCCACCTCATCTGTAGGTCTTCTGAACTTGCTGTTCTCTCCACCTGCAACACTCCTCCCTCTGATTTTCCCAAGGCTGGCTTCTGGCATCATTTAGGTCTTGATCCATACAACCTCTCCTCCAAGAGGCCTTCCAGGACTGTTCCTTCCAAAGGTTTCCTCTATTGTTCCTGATAGTCCCTCAACTAGCTCTTTTCTTAATCCAGAACTTATATTTGTACACCTTATTGTCTACCTCCCCCACTAATATGCAAACGCAATGAAGGCAGAAACCTCCTCCATTTCATTCATTCCTCTATTTCCCACGCTTTGAATGGAACCAGATCGACCATAAACAGTCAAAAATCATTTGTTACATAAAGTACCAGATTGACATAGCACAGGCCTTCACTCACTTGACAAAGCTTGCAGTGAGACTGTGTTTCGTTGCTGAGACTCAGTCTGTATCCCATGGGTATTCATTCCTCTGGGTTTTTCTCCCTCTTTTTCTTCCTGTCAGAATTCAGTGTCACTAGAACTTGACTGTGCCCTCTACCATGTATTTGCTGAGTATTTATTACGTGCAAAGAATCGTGCTAAGCATGACACTGTCACACAGATGGCATATTCCAAGTCAGCAGAGGAGGAGAGAGAGAGGACAGTTTAGTAACATTCCTGAAATAATACAGCAAGTCATTCTGAAACAGACAGATAAATAAGAGTTTCACCTAGCTGTTCATTTCATACAAATGACAAAACATTGTGTTTAGACTGAATGGGACTGAGATTTCACCAGAGTCTCAGTATAATTTTCCTATCAAGAACATCTTTGAATGATACTCTATGAATACACCATGATTTACTCATACTATAGCCTGCTTGAGAATTTTGTACATTTATACTGGTTATTCTCCTTCTTTATTGAAGAAAAAAAAGTCTACTTAAAAGTTAAGGAAAAATTAGAACTATTAAAAATGAAATGTTACATTATTCATAAGACAAATAATGTCTCTGAATGTCTTATGAACAGGATAAAATTGCTTATTGCCTATTTATCCTCTGGTGATCAATGTAATCTAAGTATGTTATAAATACTTTAGATAAAAAGTACACAATTAGGCATACGAAAAGTCATTTCTTAACTTCCTTATTTGTATATAAATCCACTTTTTCCAATCATTCCCAGGGGGAAGAACTGGACTAAATTTACACTAAGAATAGAAATTTGTATTCTTAGGTTAAATTTCTACTCTTAGTTTAAATAGTCCAATTTGCAGGTCTTTCCTAAAAATTGTTTTCATTCAGTAATGTCAAGTGAAAACAGCTGGATGTTATAAAACTTTCCTGAATCTTGGTGCACGTTCTATGATGCTTTCAGAGTTGATGCTATCTTCCTTGGGTTGATCTAGATTTGACACTATCTGGTATCTACATAATTTCATTTTTCCTTCACCATCTTTCGTCTAAGTATAATTGCATATATGCACGTGCACACACACCCACACACACCCACACACTTGCGACATCTGCAGCAGACTACAAGTTTACTTAACTTTGGCTTTAATTAAGTTATGGAAATAGAGTCTTTAACCAAGTTCCTTCAATAATGCTATTAGTTCGTAACTACATATATCCTCATTACAAGTTAAGTTTTAATTCTTATTTATTACACATCGCATGTTACACGGTGCAATCAGCACACATGAATGAGTTAGAGTTTCCCCCATATAATGAAATCATAAAACTCGAGAGTGCTATTCCATTACACTGAAGAGCAAGCTGGAAGTTCTTTTCTCGTTTTTCAAATTGAACAGCCTCAGCAGAGGGAAGATTAGATATTTCCACATTAAAGTTCATCATATATTTGCCAAATCAAATTGGAAAAGAAAAAGCACATTTGACCTTAGTATGGATATGTTAAAGGACCTCATAAGGACTTGAAATGGGACATGAGAACTTCTGAACTGGCTGGGTAAAGAGTTGTCCTTCCTATAAAGTCCACCTAGTGTGAAGAGTCGGACACAACTGAGTGACTTCCCTTTCATTTTTCACTTTCATGCACTGGAGAAGGAAATGGCAACCCACTCCAGTGTTCTTGCCTGGAGAATCCCAGGGACGGGGGAGCCTGGTGGGCTGCCATCTATGGGGTCACACAGAGTCGAACACGACTGAAGCGACTTAGCAGCAGCAGCAGTACAGAAAACAATGCGTCTTTTTGTTATTAAGACAAGATACACTCAAGTCCTTTCCCACAGTGAGGTTACATATCTGAAAGAGGGGAGAGAAACATTTATTGTAAAGTTCCTTTGTTTAAGACTTTGATTGCTTTTACTTTTTCCCATAAAAGCAAAAAGAGCATTTTGAGCATTTTTCAAATAAAATGCAACAAAACCACAATCAGCATTTCTGTCCTTAAAGCAATGACAAAGGGTATCAACACCTGCCCTGACTTGGTAAGTTCCCTCGTTCAAACTCACAGAAGCCAAGGTGTGGGTAACAGGCCACCTCTCCGTCATAAATTCCCTCACTCAGTGATACACACCTATCCCAAGTGCTGAAGTATTCAGAAAATTAGAGTCCCACCTTCAAGTAGATGCAGAATCCAAGTGTGGCAAGACATTACGTAACTCTACATTTGGTAGGGAATAAAGGGAATGAGACACTCTTGTAGCTTTTTTCTTGATATATAATTTGTATCTTTATGATTTATAAAATAAAGCTGTAATAAGTATGGTCTTGGCCAGAAAGGTGAAACAAGCTCCACTTTTTGTCTGATCTGAGATGGTGACTGTAGCCATGAAATTAAAAGATGCTTACTCCTTGGAAAAAAGGTTATGACCAACCTAGATAGTATATTCAAAAGCAGAGACATTACTTTGCCAACTAAGGTCCGTCTAGTCAAGGCTATGGTTTTTCCTGTGGTCATGTATGGATGTGAGAATGGGACTGTGAAGAAGGCTGAGCCCCGAAGAATTGATGCTTTTGAACTGTGGTGTTGGAGAAGACTCTTGAGAGTCCCTTGGACTGCAAGGAGATCCAACAAGTCCATTCTGAAGGAGATCAACTCTGGGATTTCTTTGGAAGGAATGATGCTAAAGCTGAAGCTCCAGTACTTTGGCCACCTCATGCGAAGAGTTGACTCATTGGAAAAGACTTTGATGCTGGGAGGGGTTGGGGGCAGGAGGAGAAGGGGACGACCGAGGATGAGATGGCTGGATGGCATCACAGACTCGATCGATGTGAGTCTGAGTGAACTCCCGGAGTTGGTGATGGACATGGAGGCCTGGCGTGCTGAGATTCATGGGGTCGCGAATAATCGGACACGACTGAGTGACTGAACTGAACTGAACTGAGACTATAATTTCCACTGGGACAAGAATTCCATCCACCAAGGTCACTCTTTTGTCCTTTCCATCTGGAAGAATTTACAAGTAACTGTTCAACAGCCATTTCTTTAATGAATAAAGAAGAAGGATTTTTATTGTCTTCTTTGATTCAGGTACTGTGCCATCCCCTTGAACTAGGTGTTTGCACTTAATTCTTGGAATTATACCATAAAGTAGATTTTCTTTCCCCCAAATGAGGCAATTGAAGTTTAAAGAGACTGAAATCAATCTCACCAAAGGTCTCAGAGTTTAGTAAGTGGCAGGGTCCACACAGGCTTCCTGTGGTTTTGATTTCTGCATCTGTAAATCGGGAATGGCAATGTGTGTACACTTCAATGTTGGTTGTGAGGGTCAAATCAGATTATCAATGCACACGTGTCTGTAAAGAATAAAGTGCTTACAAGTAGGAAGTGTTACTACTCTAAGTTCACAGGCTTGGGCCAAGTCCACTCCTGGAAAAACTCAAGGAGTATGAGTGCTTAATGGGAAGAGCTCTGGAATCCTCTCCACTTCCTAAAGACAACGCAATAAGTTCATAGAAGAAAAGCATATGAGTTAGCAGGGAAATAAAATTCTAGGGCTTTTGAGTCAACACATTTGTCAACTATGAAACAATAATAAAACTGCTAATGAGCAAACACATACCCTGGTCTCTCAATGATTGTATCACTAGTGATACTACCAACAGACTTTTAAATTTGGGTTAAGTTAAAGGCAATACAAACTCCTGAGTATTTTAAGAGACATGCTTCTTACTGTTTATTTTTTCTAAAAAATCTGGAATACTTGCACAGTTCTAACTGGGTTTAATAATTCTTAAGACAGACACCAGGAATTGTACTTTGTGTACAACCTCAATAATAATTGCCTGATTCAATGAAATATTATCTTGAATGAAAGATAAGGGCTGCAGCCTTTGGCATTAGCACCACTCTGCAACAAATGTATTAGGAAGTTCAGGAAAGCATAGCAAAACAAATAGTAGGAAGAAAAGTCATCACAAGTAATATCTTCAATATAAGTTATAAAATTAATTTCTCCCAATAGTAGTCTAGAGATACACAACTAAGCTATATTTTTCCAGTAGTCATGTATGGATGTGAGAGTTGGACTATAAAGAAAGCTGAGCACTGAAGAATTGATGCTTTTGAACTGTGGCATTGGAGAAGACTCTTGAGTCCCTTGGACTGCAAGGAGATCAAACCAGTCAATCCTGAAGGAAATCAGTCCTGAATATTCATTGGAAGGACTTACGGTGAAGCTAAAACTCTAATACTTTGGCCACCTGATGCAAAGAGCTGACTCATTTGAAAAGACCCTGATGCTGGGAAAGATTGAAGGCAGGAGGAGAAAGGGACAACAGAGGATGAGATGGTTGGATTGCATGACAGACTCGATGGACAATAGTTTGAGCAAGCTCCGGGAGTTGGTGATGGACAGGAGGCCTGGCGTGTTGCAGTCCATGGGGTCGCGAAGAGTCGGACGCATCTGAGCAACTGAACTGAACTGACATGACTGAAACTATGAAGCATGTCAGTAAATCTCTTTGTGGGTTTGTTCAGGACGCAGGAGCAAAGGGCAGCTTTTCTCCTCTGTACATTATGTTGGCAAAAGGATGAGAGGGAGGGACGTGTAACTTAACTCTTGAGAACACAAAGCAGAAATGTTTTTGTTTTTGTTTTAAATTGAAGTATAGTTAAATACTGGAGTGGGTTGCCATTTTCTTCTGCAGGGGATCTTCTGGACCCAGGGACTGAACTCAGGTCTTCCGTGTTGCAGGAAGACTCTTTACCATCTGAGCCACCAGGGTGGGCTACATAGTTAATTTACAGTGTTGTGTTAGTTTCAAGGGTACAGAAAAGTGATTCATTTATACACACACACACACACACACACACACATACACACACACACACATATTCTTTTCAGGTTATTTTCCATTATACATTATTATAAGATGCTGAGTATAGTTCTCTGCACTATACAGTAAACCTTTATTGTTTGTCTGTTTTATATATAATAGTGAGTATATATATATATATATATATATATCCTTTTTAGATTATTTTCCATTACAGATTATTACAGGATATTGAATATAGTTCTCTGTACTTTACAGTAAACCCTTGTTGTTTGTCTATTTTATACATGTGAAGTGAAGTTGCTCAGTCGTGTCTGACTCTTCAGGACCCCATGGACTGTAGCCTACCAGGCTCCTCTGTCCATGGGATTTTCCAGGCAATAGTACTGGAGTGGATTGCCATTTCCTTCTCTATGTATTATTTCCTACATATTAACTATATATGTTAATCACAAGTTCCCTCCCCTCTTTCCCCTTAGGTAACTGCAACTTTATTTTCTATGTCTGTGAGTCTATTTATATTTTGTAAATTAATTCTTTTGTTTGAGAGAAAAAACTGTTGTCATATTATATCACTTATTTGTTGCCTCTAAAAAGTTATGCAAAATGAACTATCACAAAAACAAGATATACTGCAGAACATCCACATTCTCCATCTTAGTCTTATGGTCACCATCACGGGAACTCGTAAACTCCTTGAAAGCAGATTCCAGGTCTTCTACCCTGTTTCAACCCCAGTCATATCCACCATAGTGCTCCATGTTAAACTCCAGAAGCATTTTGATATAATACAGATAATACACACACCTGGATTTAAATCCTAACACCAGGGTTTCTCACCATCCAGCTGTGTGCAGAAAGCTTAATCCCTCTCTTGTCTTTGGTTTCCTCATTTATGGAATAGAGATCAAACCATCATCTTAATAAGATGAGACAAGATAGCACAAATAAAAGCCCTACATGGTGCTGTTCACATTAGGGGCTCAGAGATATCAGGGCATCCCATCATCCCCTCTGTCACTCCCCCTTTCATGTCATTTGTCTCATTTTATCCTTACAATTGCCTCTATAGACACATCTATGGCATAAATCCTAATCTGTAGAAATTTAAACCATTAGTGAACTTGTGATGAAATTAAGACTTGAATCTGTGTTCCAGTTTCTACAATGATTTTCCCACATATCTCACTCAAAAATTAATCACTTCTTGCACAGTGTCAGAGTCGGTCAACTGAAGTCTATTCCTAAAATATTTACTTAGCTTAATATATGTGCACACATATTTCTTTTGTCCTTGGTATTTCTGGGCTTCTTTAATGATTGTGTCAATCAGAGCTTATTATGTGAATAGTTCAATACACTGTTTGAAATAACTATTCAAACCATTACAATGTTGTGAAGGAGTCACCAGCTGTAACATTACTAATGAATATTAATGCTCTTTTTTATTTGGCTGGCACTGAAATAACAGCAGTTGTCATGTAGCATCAACAATTTTAACTAGGGTCCTCTAGAAAGTCATTTAAAATCTGAAATGCCCTCCAGATTACATTTTGTGGTCAAGACACAGTCAGGAAGTCAGCTGTGACCAATATAGCTAACAGCAATACCACTGGAATAACATCATGATAAAATGGGATTTAAAAACGACTCATTTCCCCCTTCTACTACTTCCATTTTTATACAAGGTAGATTAAATACCTTCTAATTTGCTCAGTTTGGATAAAGAGTGGTATAAGAACAACTTTTATTGCTTTTCAATCACATTGAATGAAAAGAATGGAATCGGACATGAGTGAGGCGAGCTGAAACAGCAGCAGTATGTGAGCAGTGAGGCAGTTTGCTGCCTTTTGAGAAAAAATCTATTGTAAGAAGAATTTATGGCTGCTGGCTAGATCCACAAGAGTGACCTGATCCTTCAGATGTGACAATATATTTAAGAAAAAAGTCACCCTCACAAGACAAAATGGAACTGCTTTAGAAATATTTCAAAGCAAATTGTTAGTTTTACATGTCGATGACATCAAAATTAATAGGCTGCTGCACACATCCTTCCATAACTCACCATTAATGCATGGGTTAGTCACGTTCCTGCTCAGGGTTCTTCCTAAGTTTATGCAACTGAAATTACTCTAGAAAAATATCAACATGAAAGTCTCCATTTACTAAGGCAGACAATGTGCATATTCTTACACACAGAGAAGTAAAACGTGCTGATAAATAGGCATTCTGTGTGGTAATGACCCCTCTTGTGTATAATAATGTGTTTTTGTTAGCTGTTCAGTTGTGTCTGAGTCCTTGCGACCCAGCCATGGATTGTAGACTGTACCCCCCGCAGGCTCCTCTGTCCAAGGCAGTCTCCAGGCAAGAATACTGGAATGGGTTGCCATTGCCTTCTCTGGGGGATCTTCCCAACCCAGGGATTGAGTCCCAGTCTCCTGCATTGCAAGCAGATTCTTTACCATCTGAGCTACCAGGGAAGCCCTATACTAATAATATCAGTAACCAACTTTCTTGAGTATTAATTAATTCTTTGCCAAGTCATTTTAAAATGCATCCCATGCACTCTCATTTAATCTTCAGTCTAGCTCTATGGGATAGTTATTATCATAATCTCCATTTTATAGATGAGGAAACACAGGGTCACCTAGCAAACAAACAAGCTAGGATATGAATCTAGGCTGTCAGACTTCACAACCCAAACACTTAGCCACTAAACTACTGACTATAGTATATCAATAGTATCTTCACCATTCCTTGTTTTAGACATAAAAGTATTTAGGTTTAACTGGTATGTTTTTAACTGTTAATCTTTTTATTTCCTAAAACAGAAAGGAGGGCATAATGGGCCAAGAAGGATAGGATGCAGGATAAGGATCTGAGAACTTTCAAAAGGAGTTACGATCAAGGAGAAGAGCTCACGTGGCCTAACTGAAGGGGCTCGGTGCTTCCTCTTTCAACTGTTCTATCTGACATCAGTCTGGCTACTCCAGTCTTCCCAGTCAGGGGTGGGGATGGTGTAGTGAGCTTGTACCGAGTCAACTGTTTCCTCTCAAGCAGATCAGTCATGACTAGTGAAGAAATGAGTCCTTAACGACTTAAGATAAAAGTCCAACCAGAGTCCCAGGGAGTGATATCAACACTTATTGACAAGTTTACCTGTAACAGATAGCCTTCTATCTCTGAAACACTATATTCATGGTACAAAGCAAACCAATCAAATATGAAAGAATTTTACAGGAAGCTAAGACAGTGTTGAGGTGCAGACTAGAAGAAAGAAATTACAAGTAAGCACACAGGCAAGAATTAACATGCATATGTTTTATTTAGATAATTAGTTCATTTAGCCAAGTGTATCTACTTTGTGAATGGGAAAAGACCTGAAATCTTTCAGGAAGGTAAAATCTCCTTTATCCTTTTCTAAATCCTTTCAGCATCCTCAGCACATCAAGAGGTCTGTTCCAGATAGTCAGTTTTTGCACCTTTATAATCCAGGGAGTATAATAAATGTGGTGTAACTAAGGAAATTCCCATGGCTTGTGGTTAAGGGTCCACATACGGGAATAACTGGAGACATATCTTCCTTATCCTGGCTGGGCTCCATTTTTTAATAAAGCAGTCCAAAGAATTAAGTCTTGCTAAAAAGTAAGAATTTGTAATTTCTCTTTGCTTACTCTCTTTTGATAGTCAAATAACAATGCACCTGGCAGTATTTTCACTAAATGGACTGTAGGATCGCAGTTGTAAATTCTGAAGTATTTGTTTCAAATCTCCAAGTATTTAAAAATCACCGCTTTTCTATGGCTTAACCACATTTTACAATCAACACTTTTCGTGTTGCAAAGCCCTTTTTCAAGTGTTTTGCAAACATTCCTTCCCTGATAATGTTTTTATATGCAAGTGAAAGAGATGAGGCCAGGTATTAGCAGACTGACTGAGTTCCTGGGTGATAAACTAAATCCATGGGTATTTTTTTTTTCCCACAACAGTCACATGTAGGCAAAGGTCTAGAATCTGGTGACTCAAAGGTTGGCCAGGGATTTAATCAATGGCCTATTTTTATTAGGGCTTCCCCAGCGGTGCTAAGTGGTAAAGAATCTGCCTGCAAATACATGAGACCTAAGGGATGCGAATTTAATCCCTAGGTCGAGAAGATGCCCTGGAGAACGGCATGTCAACCCACTCTAGTATTCTTGCCTGAAGAATCCCAAGGACAGAGGAGAGCCTGGTGGGTACAATCCACAGGGTCACAAGGAGTTTGGCGTGACTGAAGTGACTTAGCATGCACACGCGCACTACTTTGATTAAGACTTTTTAAAAATTAATTAATTTATTTTAATTGGAGGGTAACTACAATATTGTAGTGGTTTTTGCCATACATTGACATGAGTGATTAAGACGTTTGAACTTGGAGAGGTTGGAAGACTCACCAAAGCTCCTACAGCTATGGAGTAACAGGACAGCATGACAGTACAGCTGTCCTGAGCACATTCTATGAGCAGACTCTAGCTTATACAAAACATGCAAAAATGCTTTTCAATCACGTTTTTGAGGCAACGTCAACAAACTTATCTCACTGAGCTTTTGCACCATGCATAGGCTACAGGGCAGGCGTCCTGTTTGTTTTCTTCTGTATCTTACACCCAAAGGGCAGGGGCCAAAAAGAAAAATTCAGGGTTCTATGGCAGCAGAGCAGGGCACAGAGGGTGATGGCCGAGTATGGATGAAAGAAAATATTTGGAAAAAACTCACGGCACAGAATAGGGCCCAGTATACTCGATGCCTAATTATTCTCACTTCCCTTCCTCCTTCATAAGAGAATACAGTAAGACCTACATGTGATTTTCTAGAAGTTAAGGACTTTAGAAATGGAGTTTGAAATCAAAGAAGCTGAAATGTGGTGCTCCCTAAAAATCCCTTTCTATTTCAGAGGGGAATTTCCCTCTCTCTTTTTTAAAATTTATTTTCCACTGCCTCGGGTCTTCGTTGCTGTGCATGGGCCTTCCCTAGTTGTGGCGACTGGGGGCTAATCTCTAGCTGCAGTAGAGGGGCTTGTCATTGCGGCCACTCCCACCACCCCCACCCTGTTGGGCAGCCTGGGCTCCAGGACATGCAGGATTCAGCAGCTGTGGCACATGGGCTTAGCTGCTACTTCGGGCATATGGAATCTTCCCAGACTAGGGATGGGACTCATACTCCCTGCATTGGCAAGTTAGTTAGTTAAGTCGCTCAGTCATGTCCGACTCTTTGCGACCGCATGGTCTGTAGCCCACCAGGCTCCTCCGTCCATGGGACTCTCCAGGCAAGAATACTGGAGTGGGTTGCCATTTCCTTCTCCAGGGGATCTTCCCAACCCAGGGATCAAACCCAGGTCTCCCTCATTAGAGGCAGACGCTTTAACCTCTGAGCCACCAGGACAGCCCCTGCATTGGCAAACGGACTCTTAATTAATTATTGGACCACTAGGGAAGTCTAGGAGGAGAATTTCTGTCTCTCGGATTTCAAATACACTCCTCTCGGAAAAACAAAGATATATAACAGCTTAAGACTGATGGAGCCAAGCAGTAGGAGCTGATAATCAGCAAACCTAGCAAAGCAGTTTATACACTGTTAGTTTGAGAAGTGGAAGGACTTAGATTCACAATTCAATGCAGAACCATCTTCCAGACTTGACTAATCATTTCAAATTGCGCAATCCATCTGCTGCTAATAACTCAGTAAACGTTTTATAGATCGTAGGCATGATTTCATTGGTGATCCAAGTAACTGTGAACTTTACAGAGTGTTGTTACTCCCGTATTATCAGAATAAAGTCTCAGAGAGCTTACATGATTCGTCCAGGTCATACCACCATTAAATTAGTAAAAATGAAATTGATTTCAGTTATTCCAATAACCCCCACCCATACTGTGCAACTTCTAAACCCCACAGAATTGGTGTGAAAGGTATAAGCATACAAACACAAATGTACTCCTCTGTATCAGTCAACAAATGCACGTGAGATAATGACCGAAAAAAAATGATGTTTTCATACATAACCGGGTGAGTTTAAATAGCAATTCTACTGTTCTCAGAGCTTAAACGTGGCAAAAGAGCACAATATCCTAATGTGTGCATGCCTCTGAATGTGTTTGCCTGGCACCAGGGATAGAATGATTCTAATTGCCCCAGATAACCTGTCTACACTTTCCTGGTTTTTGATTTGAGTTCTCAGCAGAGGCAGCATGTGATCCCTTAGAATACAGCTGCTTCACTCTAAGCTAATGAATTTGGAGTGACTTCAGGTGTGAGTACAGATTCATTCATTCCCCAAACGGACTCAGAAAATAAATACCCTACCATATAGGAGAGAAGCTTGTAAATAGCTTTTGTTTTTTTGTTTAAGAGTCATGGAACACTGAGAATCTGATCAAATAGAGGACTCTTCTAAAAGTATACGTCACACCAAACACTGCAGAAAAGTTCTAAGAATGTCTAGACCTAGAAAGCCTACCCACAGACACCTCATTATTCAGAATAAGGACTTCTGTTGTGGAGGGGAAAAAAAAAACCCACATGTGTGCCCATATTTAATCAAGCTACAATAACTCTGTTCAGATGCTTAAGCAGAGCCAAACTAACCAAACAAATGAATCTCAAATTGGGTGTATCACTTCTACATAAAGAATCCCCTGCTCTACAGCTTTAAGAAAAGGAGTTTCATCAGAGAGCTAGTAGCAAGTAAGTTCTAGAAGGATGCCATGTCCTTTTTGTCAAATAGCAAGTACTGTGTGAAGTACCTTGAGAATTTCACTGAATCGGGAAATGGACAAGAAATCAACACAAACATGGCAACAACAGAAACCAACAAAGCAGAAGCTTTGGAGAAGCTCAGGTGGAAGGAGTGGATATCAGCGGAGGGCTTCCATCAGCCAGGACACACACCAGCCTCACAGGAAGAGGTTCTGCAGGAATCCATCCAATGGGCTGTGGAAAATCCCCAAGATGAGAAGGACCCAACAGACACCCACAGAAACCTCACCCCACCACCCACCCTGAACTCCTCGATTGTGATCAGTGTTCACCAAGAGCAATTCAGCTATAAAATCACATTCAGAGATATAAAAAATATAATTTACAAAAACCCTCGACTAGCTGAAATAATCTTGAGAAAGAAGAATGGAACTGGAGGAATCAACCTGCCTGGCTTCAGGCTCTACTACATAGCTACACTCATCAAGACGGTATGGTACTGGCACAAAGACAGAAATATAGATCAATGGAACAAAATAGAAAGCCCAGAGATAAATCCACGCACCTATGGACACCTTATCTTTGACAAAGGAAGCAAGAATGTACAATGGAGAAAAGACAATCTCTTTAACAAGTGGTGCTTGGAAACTGGTCAACCACTTGTAAAAGAATGAAATTACAACACTTTCTGACACCATACACAAAAATAAACTCAAAATGGATTAAAGATCTAAACGTACAACCAGAAACTATAAAACTCCTAGAGGAGAACATAGGCAAAACACTCTCTGACATAAATCACAGCAGGATCCCCTATGACCCACCGCACAGAATATTGGAAATAAAAACAAAAATAAACAAATGGGACCTAATTAAAATTAAAAGCTTCTGCACAACAAAGGAAACTATAAGCAAGGTGAAAAGACAGCCTTCAGAATGGGAGAAAATAGCAAATGAAGCAACTGACAAAGAACTAATCTCAAAAATATACAAGCAACTCCTGCAGCTCAATTCCAGAAAAATAAACAACCCAATCAAAAAATGGGCCAAAGAACTAAACAGATATTTCTCCAAAGAAGACATACAGATGGCTAACAAACACAGTAAAAGATGCTCAACATCACTCATTATCAGAGAAATGCAAATCAAAACCACCATGAGGTACCATTTCACGCCAGTCAGAATGGCTGCGATCCAAAAGTCTACAAGCAATAAATGCTGGAGAGGGTGTGGAGAAAAGGGAACCCTCTTACACTGTTGGTGGGAATGCAAACTAGTACAGCCACTATGGAGAACAGTGTGGAGATTCCTTAAAAACTGCAAATAGAACTGCCTTATGACCCAGCAATCCCACTGCTGGGCATATACACCAAGGAACCCAGAATTGAAAGAGACACATGTACCCCAATGTTCATCGCAGCACTGTTTATAACAGCCAGGACATGGAAACAACCTAGATGTCCATCAGCAGATGAATGGATAAGAAAGCTGTGGTACATATACACAATGGAGTATTACTCAGCCATTAAAAAGAATACATTTGAATCCATTCTAATGAGGTGGATGAAACTGGAACCGTATACAGAGTGAAGTAAGCCAGAAAGAAAAACACCAATACAGTATACTAACACATATATATGGAATTTAGAAAGATGGTAACAATAACGCTGTATGCGAGACAGCAAAAGAGACACAGATGTATAGAACAGTCTTCTGGATTCTGTGGGAGAGGGAGAGGGTAGGATGATTTGGGAGAATGGCATTGAAACATGTATAATATCATATAAGAAACGAATCACCAGTCCAGGTTCGATGCTGGATACACGATGCTTGAGGCTGGTGCACTGGGATGACCCAGAGGGATGGTACGGGGAGGGAGGAGGGAGGGGAGCTCAGGATGGGGAACACATGTACACCCATGGCAGATTCATGTTGATGTATGGCAAAACTAATACAATACTGTAAAGTAATTAGCCTCCAATTAAAATAAATAAATTTATATTAAAATATATATATATATAATTTATATGATGGTCTTCTTCACCTGACAAAACAATCCACCTGAAGGAAAGAGAAATCATTCCAGTCTACTCGGCTCCCTGTTCAGCTCAGTTCAGTTGCTCAGTCGTGTCCGACTCTTTGCGACCCCATGAAATGCAGCCCGCCAGGCCTCCCTGTCCATCACCAACTCCCGGAGTTCACTCAAACTCACGTCCATCAAGTCCGTGATGCCATCCAGCCATCTCATCCTGGGTCGTCCCCTTCTCTTCCTGCTCCCAATCCCTCCCAGCATCAGAGTCTTTTCCAATGAGTCAACTCTTCTCATAAGGTGGCCAAATTATTGGAGTTTCAGCTTTAGCATCATTCCTTCCAAAGAAATCCCAGGGCTGATCTCCTTCAGAATGGACCAGTTGGATCTCCTTGCAGTCCAAGGGACTCTCAAGAGTCTTCTCCAACACCACAGTTCAAAAGCATCAATTCTTAGGCACTCAGCCTTCTTCACAGTCCAACTCTCACATCCATACATGACCACAGGAAAAACCATAGCCTTGACTAGACGGACCTTAGTCGGCAAAGTAATGTCCCTGCTTTCGAATATGCTATCTAGGTTGGTCATAACTTTTCTTCCAAGGAGTAAGCGTCTTTTAATTTCATGGCTGCAGTCACCATCTGCAGTGATTTTGGAGCCCCCGCAAATAAAGTCTGAAACTGTTTCTACTGTTTCCCCATCTATTTCCCATTAAGTGATGGGACCACATGTCATGATCTTCGTTTTCTGTTGAGCTTTAAGCCAACTTTTTCACTCTCCTCTTTCACTTTCATCAAGAGGCTGTTTAGCTCCTCTTCACTTTCTGCCATAAGGGTGGTGTCATCTGCATATCTGAGGTTATCGATATTTGGTCCTGGCAATCTTGATTCCAGCTTGTGCTTCTTCCAGCCCAGCGTTTCTCATGATGTACTCTGCATAGAAGTTAAATAAGCAGGGTGACAATATACAGCCTTGACGTATTCCTTTTCCTATTTGGAACCAGTCTGTTGTTCCATGTCCACTTCTAACTGTTGCTTCCTGACCTGCATACAGATTTCTCAAGAGGCAGGTCAGGTGGTCTGGTATTCCCATCTCTTTCAGAATTTTCCAGTTTATTGTGATCCACACAGTCAAAGGCTTTGGCATAGAAATAGATGTTTTTCTGGAACTCTCTTGCTTTTTCCATGATCCAGCAGATGTTGGCAATTTGATCTCTGGTTCCTCTGCCTTTTCTAAAACCAGCTTGAACATCAGGGAGTTCACGGTTCACGTATTGCTGAAGTCTGGCTTGGAGAATTTTGAGCATTACTTTACTAGCATGTGAAATGAGTGCAATTGTGTGGTAGTTTGAGCATTCTTTGGCTCCCTGAGAGTGTTATAATCCTTTGGTTATGAGCAATAGAAATTTTAGCAAACTTGAACAAAATTTCATCCTAAACAGAAAGATAAAGGATTTTTTTTTCTTTTTTGGAGGGACAGTGCATGACTGAGAATCACAGGGAGCAGCAGCATGACCATGTACAGGTAGGAATCAGGGAAGCCCAGTACTGTCAGATAAATCGGTGGATAGTAAGTTGAAGGAAAAATGCAGCTCCAATTGTTTTCTGTCTTTGTGTCTCATTATATAAGATTCAAGTTGAGGAGCATGAGAATCACAGCAAACTGCGGAAAATTCCGAAAGAGACGGGAATACCAGACCACCTGACCTGCCTCCTGAGAAACCTGCATGCAGGTCAGGAAGCAACAGTTAGAACTGGACATGCAACAACAGACTGGTTCCAAATCGGGAAAGGAGTACGTCAAGGCTGTATACTGTCACCCTGCTTATTTAACTTCTATGCAGAGTACATCATGAGAAACACTGGGCTGGAAGAAGCACAAGCTGGAATCAAGATTGCTGGGAGAAATATCAATAACCTCAGATATGCAGATGACACCACCCTTAGGGCAGAAAGTGAAGAAGAACTAAAGAGCCTCCTGATGAAAGTGAAAGAGGAGAGTGAAAAAGTTGGCTTAAAGCTCAACATTCAGAAAACTTAAGATCATGGCTTCTAGTCCCATCACTTCATGGCAAATAGATGGGGAATCAAAGGAAACAGTGTCAGACTTTATTTTTTTGAGTTCCAAAATCACTGCAGATGGTGACTGCAGCCATGAAATTAAAAGACATTTGCTCCTTGGAGGAAAAGTTATGACCAACCTAGACAGCATATTAAAAAGCAGAGACATTACTTTGCCAACAAAGCTCCATCTACTCAAGGCTATGGTTTTCCAGTGGTCATGTATGGATGTGAAAGTTGGACTACAAAGAAAGCTGAGCATCAAAGAACTGATGCTTTTGAACTGTGGTGTTGGAGAAGACTCTTGAGAGTCCCTTGAACTGCAAGGAGATCCAACGAGTCCATCCTAAGGCAAAACCGTCCTGAATATTCATTGGAAGGACTGATGCTAAAGCTGAAACTAATACTTTGGCCATCTGATGCGAAGAACAGACTCATTAGAAAAGACCCTGATGCTGGGAAAGATTGAAGGTGGGAGGAAAAGGGGACGACAGAGGATGTTAGGACTATCCCGCACTAGAATCTAGTTTTTGCTATCTGAACCTAATTTATGGATGCATCAGCTGTATTTATTGAACAGGTCAAGACTTTCTACATGAATCTCAATTCATGTGATTCACAAATACAGCATATGATCAGGAAAAGATCATGGGCAGAAGGTTGGTTATAGAAGATTTTTAAACAGTAAGTTAGTTGTTCTGTGGTTCCTTTTCCTGGAACTATCATTGAACTGCCAAGGTCAAGCAGAACTATTATTCAGGAAGGATAGCCAGAAATACGAACCTTCATTCAAATTCTGTTACTAGAAATGCAGACATGTTTAACTTTTGACATGAAATTGGAAAAACAATTAATACTGAAAAAAAAGACACAAAACTTGAATACATATAGTCTCTAAGTGGCAATATAACAATATAAAATCTGGCATTAACAACAAAAGTAATAAATGCTAAATGAGATGAAGGCTACTAAATAATCATATGCATAATATTTAAGGGGGGATATAATTAGAAGGTGAGAGAGATACTCCTTGTGTTCTTAACGATTCATACTACCTAAAACTTTGGGGGAAATTACTTAGTTTGTATTAGTGTGCTCACTTTCCTGCCCATTTTCACACTTGAACATTGGAAGATTGTGGACCAGTGAATTTGGCTCCTACGGTTAAGTGAGAAAATTAGGTGAAACTGCATAGTTATTATTCAACTAGATAATTTAAAGCTCAACTATAATATACACGTATCTTTCCATTTCTGGGTGCCTTCCATCTAAATCCTTCTAATGCTTATTTTCTATCTTAAGTTTTGATTACAGTACTAGAAGGCATTGAAAGTGCCTTCCAGTTAATTCTCACAGATCCTAAGAGAAAGCCAAATCCTGGCTCTACTTGCAGTTCTCTTTTATATCGTAAAACTCTTCTTTATCCATAGGCTTTGTTCCAGCTGACTCTGCCATCCAGGAAACGGACTGGACAGAGAATCGGTACTTGACCAAGACCTGTCTGTGGTCTGGCTGTTAGTTTATAATGCAGGTTGACCTCAAGAGCAGTTGCCAAACCAATCAAATGTTCTTGGACTTTGAGTGAGAGACAAAATCCACAGATGGCAAAGTGGCACTGAAGGGTTTATGAGCACACTTGTGCGTACACACTCACACATACACGTGGCAGTAGGTATCAAGATGTAATAAGAGCTGTGGGACAGAGACAAGGACGGTGTTAGCAACGGATTAAAAAACAAAAGGTTAGTAAGGTGACGGTGAGAACAGTGAGGGTCTGCTTTTGAGAGGGTTGATGTGACCAATGGATTGCTAGACCATGAATATTTTCTTTGAGGCATTCATTCTAGCTCTTCAGGAGTCAGGCTAACTGGTTATGGCTACAATTCTAAACAGTATTTCAATTTTCAGAAGCCTGAGTGAAATGGAAAATAGGACCATTTCCTACCTTGCTGACTTTATCATGTAACATCCCTTCTGAAGTTCTTCCTTAGTGATCAAGCATATTATAACACAAAGAAATCTCTGCAAACAGTATAAGGGGCATGTTGGGGAGACGTAAACGACACGGCAACACCGAGCAACAGGCAAACACAGAGGAGAAAGGAAAATGAATACAAATTATTGCAAAGAGCAACCATTCCTGAACACTTAATTTCAGTTAAAGTACACAAGTATAAGACTAAAGAGTTTTACTCAGTCGTGTTTTCTAATATCTTGAGATGAGATTTAAAAAAGATGTTGTTGTACTCAATATATGACATATCTTTCTCAGAACTTTGATGGATAGTGAAGTCCAGGCTCTTTATCAAAGGGAAATTAATACAAAAATGCATTATATCTGGGAAAAAGAGAAATTTAGGCTCTAGGATATATTGAATATGGTAAACCATTCTGATAGTATATATCCAATGATGCACTGCTTCTATACAAAATGGGAAAACCACAAGAAACAAAAAATTATGAGTTCTATTAAGAAAAGTGGGAAGTATCACAGCAACAAAAGGCTGAGATGGTAGTTCAGAAAACTTTGTTTCCTGCACATATATTTAGGCTTTCATTTTTCCACTTTCTATCATTTGAAAACAGAGATATCTTTTCCAAAGTTGCCAGACCTAAAATGTTAAAGTTTCACAGGCATAGACTTTGACCTATGATAAAAATAGTTAAAATTTGCTACTTATTTGATGTCATGGACCACACTTAAGATTTGTTATTTATTACTTTGTTTAATCCTTAGAGTATACTATGATGTAGTAAAAGTGTCTCCATTTTATGGATGAGGAAACTGAGGCCCATAGAGGTCAAGCATCTTGTCTAGGCTATCATACCTTGTAACTGCACAGCAAGAATTCAAATTCAAGCTGTCCTATGCCAGAGTCAAGGCTGTATTTCAGGGACAGGCTCTATTACCTTCAGCTTCCAGGTGGCACAGTGGTAAAAAAAAAAAAAAAAAATTGTTGGTCAATGTAGGAGCCATAGGCTTGATCCCTGAGTCAGGAAGATCCTCTGGAGGAGGAAACAACTTGCTCCAGTGTTCTTGCCTAGAGAATCCCATAGACAGAGAAGTCTGGTGGGTCCAAGTGTTGCAAAGAGTCAGACACGACTGAGCGACCGGGCATGTACCATCACCTTCAGAGCATCAGCATATGGAGGTGTGGCCTGGGAATCACAGGAAAGGATCTAATCAAGGGAGCACAGAGGCGTGAAACCCATTGCTCTTCAAACCACACGCCCTGAAACAGGGCTGCATTAGCCTAAAAGAGTGGAGCTTTTTCTTTTCACAAATATTCATTGGTTGTCACGCCCAGAAGATGCCTTCTATCCCACCCACCCTGAGACAACTCCATGCCACTGGCAGCTGCCGGGCTCTTCTATTTAGAGGGTGGCCAAGTGCCTCTGAGCACTGCACTGATCGGTTCCCTGCTCAGAGCTTTTGCCCCTATTCCCAAAGTAACACAGGAAAGTACCCCGAACTTAACGCCTCTTTAGTTTGTTATACATGAAATAAAGCTGCCTGACCTGAAAAAAAAATTAAAACTGTTGTTTCAATATTGTAAACTAACTTGCTGATCATTTTACCTTTGAAAAGTCAGAGCTCAGTGGAATAGAGTGGTGGCTGGCTTTCTCTTACAGGTCAGGCAAATCCTTTAGAGGCAAGAAGCCTAGTTTCTCCTGTATATGTGCTGATTATCATTATTATTATTATTAATATAAGCAAGATAAACAGATTTAGGGAATGATAGCTAAAGAAGCACAGGAGGACAACACGGAGAAAGATTACAAGGAAGAAGAACCCAGACAAACAGCTTTAGGAAAATAAGGACCTGATTCAACCTCCGTACATTTGTATTCGGTGTTGCCGCTTCCTTAATGAAAGTGAAAGTGAAAGTCACTCAGTCATGTAAGACTCTTTGAGACTCCATGGACTGCGTGCAGCCCGCCAGGCTCTTGTCCATGGAATTCTCTAGCAAGAATACTGGAGTGGTTTGCCACGCTCTTCTCCAGAGGATCTTCCAGACCCAGGGAAAGACCCCAGAACTCCCTCACTGCAGGCAGATTACCATCTGAGCCATTATAATTGAACAAAGAACTTCTAGGGATGAAACCTACTAGCTATCACTTTACCTACATAATATATATGTTGTTTAACCAGGGCCTACAAGACATTAGTAACTATCAGGAGAGTGAAAGTGTTAGTTGCTTAGTTATGTCAGACTCTCTGCAACTCCATGGACTGTAGGTAGCCCACCAGGCTCCTCTGTCTATGGGATTTTCTAAGCAAGAATCCTGGAGAGGGCCACCATTCCCTTCTCCAGGGGATCTTCCCGACCCAGGGATCAAACCCAGGCTCTCTGCATTGCAGGCAGATTCTTAACCATCTGGGCCACCAGGGAAGCCTTAAAGTACAATATAGACGATACAGCTATGGTAAAATTTTGGCAGATAGTGCCATCTTGTAAAACTTCCAGAGGAATAAACCTATTCTTTTGCTAAACATAAGCACAGCTAGATTATTCCACTCAAAATTAAATCTTATTTTTAAAATAACTACTCCATGCTGTGCTCCTGTAGTTATTTCTAGAAGTCAAAACTAAGTATTTGTTATTTTCTCAAATTCTACAAACTAGGGCATGACTGAAGTTACTAGGCAACTAGGACTTTGAGTTCATTAAAATCAGGAACTGTCTTAATCATCTACATATCCTTTGTTCCCCGTACACTGTTTAGCACCTAATATACTATTAGTATTTGTTAGACTGAATAGAACTGTCTCAAGGACAAAAACCTCTCAGCTTCCCATTGATTAAAACAAGTCCTTTAAGTCCAAAAGTGACTTAGCCAATACAGTCCAGAACCAGATTCAAGAGGTAAGAAGAACAAGCAGCTATCTATAAATCTGCAAGAAGCTTCTCAGAAAGAATCCTCTGTTCAAAGTATCCAGATGCAACCAGGCCTACCATCTGTGGATCATCATTTTTTCCTATAATATTCTTCTAAATGTTATTGAAAGAGCTCACATGAAGCCATGGCTTGCCACATCCAAGTTGATTAGATTGCTTCTCTAAACTGAAAGCCCCAGAAGAGCTGGATTCTATCCCACACAAAACCAGTATTTCTGCAGAGAATGAGCATCACCAGAGAGCAGAAACTTTATAAGACCCCTTCCTGGCCTCCAGCACATCCTGTTACCACTGCTCTCCTCTACCAGAAACATCAACCCCAGGAAGCACATCCTGATTAACACCCACCTTGTATCAATAATTATCATTCTTCAGGAAGTCTCTCATTATTAATTATCATGGCACCATGCTATTCCAACAGCATCACACATCTCACATCTTAGTTGTCATTTTACATTAAATAGACTGATTTTTTTCATTATCTTCTCTCTCACTTGTCTAAAAACTGCAAAAGGGCAATTTTTTCCTTCACCACTGTGACATCGACATCTCAAGCAGTACCTGAAAGAAAATAGGTACTCAATATTTATTAAATGATTGAATGGGTGACTTATTGGGAAACCAAAAGGTTCTGCTTAACCATTAAGACAGAAAATCTAAAATTATTTTTTATAGTCAACTAAAGATGTAAAGTAAGAATTAGTTATACATCTAAGGAAAGTCTGATGATGAAAGTAAAACTCTTTATTTTACCAGTGATAAAACTAAAGCTCAGATGTTGGGAAAGACTGAGGGCAGGAGGAGAAGAGGGCAACAGAGGATGAGATGGTTGGATGACATCATCGATTCAATACACATGAGTTTGAGCAAGCTCCAGGAGATGGTTAAAGACAGGGAAGCCTAGTGTCTGCAACTCAAGTACACACAATCCCAAAGTGGCTCTGACTTAGTTTTTAAGATGTGCCCCTCATTGTGCAAATAAAACACCTAGAAAATAAAATGAACCTCTCCCCTGCCACAGATTAGACACCTTGATTTAGAGAATCATGATACGAAATTCCAACAGGGCAGAGTGCATTCGCATAAAATGACATTATCAGTCCTAAATAAAGAACATCACTTTCTTCATTCTTAAATGTTCTATCAATGTACCTCATGCATCAAGCAAATAAATGAACAAACAAAAACTAATGTCCCTGAACTTTCTGGATACTCTTATGTGTGTGTGCTCAGTTGCCCCATCGTGTCTTGAGTCTTGGCAGCCCATGGACTGTAGTCCACCAGGCTCCCCTGTCCGTGGGATTTCCCAGGCGAGAATACTGGAATGGGCTGCCACGCCCTACTCCAGGGGATCTTCTCAACCCAGGGGTTGAACCCCCATCTCCTGCATTGGCAGGCGGATTCTTTACCTCTGAGCAACCTAGGATACTCTCATAGTAGACATTTATAAATGCTGCTGAAAACAATAAACCTAAAGGACTTCATACCTAATTTGGAAATGTAGCAAATCAAGCCTTAATTTATACATGATAGCTTAAAACCTGGTGCTCTATTAATTTATTTTTCAAATACAATCAAATTGGCCATATAAAATCTAAATTGGGTAGATAAAACAACTATCCTGTATCACTTTTCAGATAAAACTATAACTTTCCTTCCATATTTCATGTTGGCTAAAGTATGCTGTCTTAAGCCAACTAAATATATATTTACTATCTTACTGAGGAAAAGTTTACCTATTGCCAAAGCCTTGATTAGTGTTTTAAATGTTTTTCTATTATAAGACTAAATTGAGAGAATCAGTATTTGGCACTTTATATCTTAGTCCATGTGATAACCCTATTGGGAATGGAGATAATATCAATGCATAAATTAGTCTTTTTTCAATTTTGAAATAGCATTTGGATTCCATTCCCTCACTACTTTTATAAACCTGGCAAAACACTGTTCTTTGGATTTATTGCCCTATATAGAAAGATATCTTTCCTCATGAATTAATCCAAATCTCAAATAAGGCTGTAAAAGAAAAATCATCCAAGAAGCCGTGTTCAAGTTCAAAGCCACTATAAAAGAGTTAGATACAACATGTTTATATCTCATGGACTTGAACAGTTGATTTCCATTTGGTAAAGTAACCTAAAGAAAACAATTTGCTACATCAGAATCTTGACCTACACTCATGAAATAGCCTTATTTTCAGCCAAAATAGGCAATACATTTTTACCAAGTGGCCTAGGGTTAACATGTTTCATATTGCTCAATGTTTCAAAACTAATGGGAAACCATCATCCCTTGATTCTTTCGTATAAATGGTTAATTACAAATAGCATAACAGAAGAAAAACTACAAAGCTGAAACCAGTACTTTTGCTAAGTTACAAACATCCTTAATAGAAAAATATTGAAAGCATACATTGTTTTGAAATCTCCCGAAAATGCCCTGATTTCAGACTTTAAAAAAGCAAACGCATTCAATAAGGACTGAATCAAGGTACATGGTTCAAATGCAAGTTCTTAGTCCAGTTAATTTGTAAGCTATAGTCTATAATCTCCCTTTTTTTTGTCTCATGGCCTAGCAATATGTAACCTCCTCCTTTTGTTCTGGGCTGTGAATTATAATTCTCTCCACTCTCATTCTCACCAGAGCAGTGAGAGGCAGTCTTACTTCATATCTACAGTGAGTTTTTTCCTAAAATTCCTCTATTGTCATTGATACTACTTTTGGGTTTCTGTGCTAAAAGGCAATTTTATCAATAGTGAACAGATTCTGCCTACATTCACTTGATTATTAAAATATGAGCTTGGGTTATTTTCCCTTTGCATAATCAACGTTTTTAAAAGACGCTGTGCAGAAAAACATATCAAGGGGAAAGAAAGCTATGGGTTTGAAGTAACTCTAATTTTCTCTACTTTTCCAAGACTAAGTCAAAGCAACAGTAAACGAAAGGCCATTTTAAACTCTGAGGAAATCTACAATATGGACCGGTGTTCATTTCATCAAGGTTACTTCAAAGTTGGTTGCACATGTCTAAGAATCAGGCCTTGTACTTATGGGTTGGCTTTCTAGAGGTTTATTTCAAAATACCAGGAAACAGTCCATAGGTTTCTAGCAATGAGCCATTCATTTACCTGTTTATTGAGCAAATGATGACATGTTTTCCAACAGATTTTGAAGTCTGGTGGGTAAGACAAATAGGGCATGAATAACAAATGACTGCCCGCCATGGTCTTAAGGCAGAGTTAAAATTCCAATTTTGAATTTTGTGGCTTTGATAGATGCCTCTTAAATCTTGCTTAGGCAGCTTAGCTTATAATAGTGAAACATGCCAGAGTCAAAAGCAAGAAAACAAGGAGAATTTTGTTGTTGTTGTTGTTTTTTAATCAACTTTAAATCTTCTCCAGAATCAAAAATTATATACCATGCAAATGAAAACAAAGTTATTTGAGGGGGATGGGGGATCATTTACTTTAATATCTAGAGGGTCTCTTTACTTTCTGTGCCTGTTGCCTACAGCAGTTGAAAGCAGTAACTTCTCTTTTTTAATCTTTGAAACATTAGCTGCCTGATCAAAGTTATTTTGCCTGCCTTGTTATCATTATTTCATCTTTATAGAATGGAGTAGCAACAATAAAAAGAAATAGGATTTTAACTAATCTCATTCTACTGAATTCCCCTGGGTTCTTTTGACATCAACATCAATTGAGTTCTTTTGTATAAGAAAAATTCTATTCTTTAAAAGCAGCTTTGGATTGGAAGAAACGGGCCCAGGGCCCAGAATGAAAATTAGAGGACAAAGTTTTGGAGTGAAGGGTATGAGTGGTTAAGAATGATTAAAAGTCTGAGGACAAAGAGGGATTGAGTGGGTGAGGAGGAGTGCATATCAAGTCAGGGGGAACATTTCAAAGTTAGGGTACCTGATGGATTGCGAATGCCAGCATGTTACGAAGTGGAAATATTAATGTTAGTTACAATGTTATAAATGTTAACGTTAGAAAATATAAAATAACTATTGAATATTTATAATTCAAACAAGTATGCGATGTTTGGTTTATGGGTAGTCACACAATCTAATTTAACAGAAGGCACATCCAGGGACCTGCAGGCAAAGAAGTGGTTTAATAATGCCATTATTTATCAATTATAAGCATTTTTGACCAACCAACTCTTATGGCTTACTTTTTTGCATAATAAATGTTCAATGAAGTAATTTTAAAGTCAATTAAAAATACAGTTCAGTACTGCTCAAGAACAATTATACTGTAAACTTTATCCATTGGGTTAATATGAGAGCATCAAAACAATCACACAACAGCCCATAAACTTACAGAAAGTCTGCACAACAACACTGAGCTAATGGTGATCACCAAGAAAAGCCAGGAGCAGCTGAAACTTGCCACGCTAAGAACAAAACTCAGTTTTCCTTTGCCAAATTTCACTAAATTTCCTAGAATTTGCAGTGGAACTACCACAATTGCAAATGAAAAATCTTAATTCCCTTCGAGCAGAACAAATTGAGTAATATTATGTTTGTGTTTATTCCATCAATAGCGAGAAATATTCAGCTAATAGCTAAATTTTATTCTGAAGTGAAAGAAATGGAAAAAAATGTCATTGTACACAATACACTGTTTTGTCACATATTATTACAGTAATGGTGATCACTTATTCTATGAAACCATAAAAATGTAATTACAAATGATTAATCCACCAGTTATATCTAAAAATTGTCACTTTAAACATGGACAATATCTTTAATTCTAAAATTGGTGGAATCCCAGGTTTGATAAAGTCATTTTTTTTCCCTTTGTGTGTGTGCATGTGTGTCTGAAAAATAAGAAAAAAGTGCTAATCCTATTTGGAATAAAATTTAAAAACAGCAATCAGATGACTTGTCTAAATATTCAAGATAGTGATAATAGGAATAAAATTACAGTATAGGACTATAATTAAGGATCAAGTTGTGTTCTAATAGATCAACATGACTTAAGTCATCTACTGGGAGATAAATGGAACTGGGTAATATTTTTAGAGGGAAAATGAAGAGATATTAGCTGGCCTAAGGTAAATAGCCTTTTCTAAAAACCTCAGTTTCAGTTCAGTTGCTCAATCAGGTCTGACTCTTTGTGACCCCATGGACTGCAACACGCCAGATTTCCCTGTCCATTACCAACTCCCAGAGCCTACTCCAACTCACGTCCATCGTGTCAGTGACACATCCAACCATCTCATCCTCTGTCATCCCCTTCTCCTCCTGCTTTCAATCTTTCCCAGCATCAGGGTCTTTTCAAATGAGTCAGTTCTTCACATCAGGTAGCCAAAGTATTGAAGTTTCAGCTTCAGCATCAGTCCTTCCAATGAATATTCAGGACTGATTTCCTTTAGGATGGTCTGGTTGCATATCCTTGCAGTACAAGGGACTCTCAAGAATCTTCTCCAACACCACAGTTCAAAAGCATCAGTTTTTTGGTGCTCAGCTTTCTTTATAGTCCATCTCTCATATTCATACATGGCTACTGGATAAACCACAGTTTTGACCAGATGGACCTTTTTTGGCAAAGTAATGTCTCTGCTTTTCGATATGCTGTCTAGCTTGGTCGTAGCTTTTCTTCCAAAGAGCAAGCGTCTTCTAATTTCATGGCTGCAGTCACCATCTGCAGTGATTTTGGAGCCCCCAAAAATAAAGTCTCTCACTGTTTTCTCTGATTCCCCATCTATTTGCCATGAAGTGATGGGACCAGATGCCATGATCTTAGTTTTCTGAATGTTGACTTTTAAGCCAACATTTTCACTCTCCTCTTTCACTTTCATCAGTTCAGTTCAGTTCAATTCAGTTCAGTTGCTCAGTCGTGTCCGACTCTTTGTGACCCCACGAACTGCAGCACGCCAGGCCTCTCTGTCCATCACCAACTCCCGGAGTTCACTCAAACTCATGTCCATCAAGTTGGTGATGCCATCCAGCCATCTCATCCTCTGTCCCCTTCTCCTCCTGCCCCCAATCCCTCCCAGATTCAGAGTCATTTCCAATGAATCAACTCTTCGCATGAGGTGGCCAAAGTACTGGAGTTTCAGCTTTAGCATCAGTCCTTCCAAAGAACATCCAGGACTGATCTCCTTTAGAATGCACTGGTTGGATCTCCTTGCAGTCCAAGGGACTCTCAAGAGTTTTCTTTAACACCACAGTTCAAAACCATCAATTCTTTGGCACTCAGCTTTCTTCACAGTCCAACTTTTATATCCATACATGACTACAGGAAAAACCATAGCCTTGACTAGATGGACCTTTGTTGGCAAAGTAATGTCTCTGCTTCTGAATATGCTATCTAGGTTGGTCATAACTTTCCTTCACTTTCATCAAGAGGCTCTTTAATTCTTCTTCACTAAAAAACCTAGTCAATCACTTTTAAATGTACAATTCAATGGCCTTAAGTACATTCATGATGTTTTACATCACCACCACTATCTATTTCCAGAATGTCTTCATCACCTCAAACAGAAACTTTTTATCCATTAAACAATTAAACTCCCCATTAAACAATTAAGTTCCCCTCCCCTGGTCAACACTATTCTATTTTCCATCTTAATGAATGTGCCTATTCTAGGTACCTCATATAATGCAGAATGTTTTCAAGATTTATCCATGTTATGTATCATGTATCTAAATTCAAAGGAGCAGATTTAAGGTAGACAAAAGGCCAGAATGATGTCTTCTTTTACTAGGCAAAATTTAACATGGAGAACATTATCCCAAAGTGATGCTATAGCCAGAAAATCCGACAGACTAAATGTAAATATTTTCTGGGAAAAAATAAAGAGATAACAGGTGACTTAATAGACTCTTTTTTAATTACTCGTCCAAAGAAATGTACATAATAATCGATTTAACACATTCCCTGTATTCCAAGGCAATTAAAACTCTAATAAGCATTTATCCGCTTGGTATAAAATCTAACACTTGTCATTCACAAAATAATCATAGCACATTCATTCATTTTCATTCAACATTCATTTAAATTTTATGCTACACTAAATTGCTGTAAAGAACACATCTGATCAAATAGCTTTTACTTAACTTCTTATAAGTTCAAGTATCTCTTGAGGAAAACATTTATTATATCAATAGTGTTTTAAGTATATTAAGGCTTCAGGCTCTTTAACCCATTTTTTTTTCTCTTTTATTTAGCCAGTTAAAATCAAATGGGAAATACAAAAATATGGAATTAAATTAGTATCAAAAAAAAGACTATATTTACATAGCACAAGGGGAAATTTAAAAGCGGCCCCTTAATGGTTTACTTGATCAGCTCAAAATATTAGAAAAGTTAATTTGGACTCTTAATTATCAGATTTTCCAGGTTTTCTAGATCAATTGCAAATGATCATTCAAAGTTATGTGTTGAAGTAGAGCATCAATGCTGGTTTTTCAAACTGCAATAATTTGCTGTATTGATATGATTAGTATTTATTCTAAGAAATAAGAAAAATTAAAACTCTAAAGATATTCTAAAAGTTAGCATCTATTTCTCTGAACATAAAGACTTCTGGATGAAGAATTTTATTCAACTTGTTCCACTGATTTCATCAATCCATACTCAAGATTTCTTGGAACTAATATTCATATGATAGTGAAGTCGCTCAGTTGTGTCCGACTCTTTGCGACCCCATGGACTGTAGCCTACCAGGCTCCTCTGTCCATGGGATTTTCCAGGCAATAGTACTAGAGTGGATTGCCATTTCCTTCTCCAGGGGATCTTCCCAACCCAGGGATCGAACTTCGGTCTCCCGCATTGTAGACAGACGCTTTACCATACGATAGAAATATTAAAATGAATAAAGTTTCCCTGCTTCCATTTTTAAGCATGCTTACATCATGGCTGAGCAAAATGAGGCTGAGATTAAATTGACCTCTTTTAGACCAGAGAAGAGCATAGTATGTGTGAAATTGAAATTTTGCTAAGGACCTGTACAGTGTTTAGTATCATGAAATGGTGGTTCTTTCCCCAGGAAAATTTTTGCTTTCACTCCATGTTCATGAGGAAGGGATTGGTATTTAGGAGAGAAAAGGAAACAAAATAGGATGATTTCTCTCTGAAGCTGAGGTCGCACAACCTAAAAGTAACAAAACATTAGTTGCAGTCCATTCAGTGTGATTTTATAGGACTATAGTCAAGCCATTATGCCTTTTACCTAATTCCAGCTGAATTACTTGCTCATTCATGACATAAAAAATATTGCTTATAAAAAAAATGTAATATAGCCTGAGCTATACTTCATCTTTTTCAATAACTTAGAGGCAGCTGGACATAGCACTAAGAATATGAAGATCCAGGTAGTAGTTACAGTAATGTTCAGAATCGTTTAAAAAGGTTGGAATAAGTCATTGACTTTCTCTAGCTGTTTCCTCATCAGTGAATAGGATTGATGACCTTTTCAGTTTCTTTAATTTTTATAATTCCACTTTTTTAATCCTGGGAAATATTACAGTTTTGTCATCATTCATTCATTTTAACCCATACTTCTCAAATTTTCCCACTTTAGCATCTTTCCCACCGAAGTATTTAATAGCAAAGGACAAGGAATTCTATCCCTGGGAGTACTGAGTTCGCAGCACATCTCAAAGTGACTAGGACATTTTCTGAAGTTCATCACTTTATTTTAAAATTTGTATTTTTATATTCTACTAACACAATATCTACATGCAATATAAAAATAATCTCTCCTAAATCATCAACTAAATCAATGATGCAAGGAATTAACCAGACTTATCCTGTAACTTCACAGCTGTCTTACACATTCTCCTCTTTGAAATTGCTTAGAAGGATTCCCAAGGACTTCCCCGGCGGCTCAGACGGTAAAGCATCTGCCTACAACGTGGGAGATCCAGGGTCGATCCCTGGGTAGGGAAGATCTCCTGGAGAAGGAAGTGGCAACCCACTCCAGTACTCTTGCCTGGAAAATTCCATGGACGGAGGAGCTTGATAGGCTACAGTCCATGGGGTCACAAAGAGCTGGACATGACTGAGCGACTTCAATTATGTCATGTCAGAAAGATTCCCAAGGTGCCATATCATCAGGCTCTGTTTTCTGAGGATCAGTTTAATACCTGCCTCAGAGCTGACTGTAGTTGAGAAGTTGTGTATTTTAATGACAGGGCATATGTGTCAGAGTCAGTATTTGAGTTCAAATTCTGGGTCCAACACTGATGGTGAGTGAAATGACTTAATATCTCTGTGTTTCAGTTTCTTCATCTTTGCCTTATCTCTTAGATTGTTATACTTCATGAGTTAACACTTGGGATATTTCTTACAACAGTTCCTGGAACACAGAAAACAGTATATATCCATAAGCCATTGTTATCTTTTAATAGTGTGTTTATTTTTGGCTGTGCTGGGTCTTCCTTACTTGGCACAGGCTTTCTCTAGCTGTAGCGAGCGGAGGCTGCTCCTTGTGGTGGCGCATGAGCTTCTCACTGAGGTGGCATCTCTCGTTGCAGCACGCGGGCTCAGCAGTTTGATCCCTAGTCCCGAGGATGTGGGGGCTTCGGGAGTTGTAGCCCACAGCTTAGCTGCTCCCTGGCACGTGGGACCAGGGATTGAACCCATGTCCTCCGCATCGGCAGGCAGATTCTTAGCCACTGTGCCGCCAGGGAAGTCCTATCCACCGTGCCACTGTTGTTTTCAGAATTATTTTTTTTAATTTGAACTTACTAGATCTAAGATGCTTAGAATATCTCAATTTGGTTTCTAAACCATATCAGAAATCATTCAATATTAATTTCTATTCAATTCCTCATCCTGATTTGCTCAAATATGAACTAGCTACTTTCTGCTTCCAAGATGATCACTTTATTAATTTATGTTGGAAATAGAAAATTATAAGAAATTTCCCACATACTGTCTCATATATACAATACAGCTATTTTTTCTTCCATGAAATAATAATATGTATCATGGACTAGTTATCAAATAGGGCGTGATTTCTGATTTTAAGATACTTTTTATTTTTATTCTTGTTTTGTGTGGGGCTTCAGCAGTTGTGGCCCACAGGCCTAGTTGCTTCATGGCGTGGGGAGCATATTTTTGGTTGTTGTTGTTGCTTTTTGTTTTTATTTTTATTTTTTCTTACAGAAAACTCTAAAAATAGGGAAATAATGTAAAGGCAAATAATTACCAACAATTTCATCCATAATTAATATTTTGGTGAGTTTCCGTTAAGTTATGCCACATGTTTTTCTCTACTTGTATATGTTTTATTTTTTTTGTATATGTTTTAGTATTCAGCTTTTTTCTCAATGCCAAACATTTTGTAGGTTGTTAAATAAATATATTTACTATACAAAAATAAATCTTTAAAGTTTGTTTCAATATATTTTATATATATGATATGCCTATATTTAATATATAAAATATTTGAATAACTGCCAGACACTGTCTTTGTTTCATATTGGTTTTCCACTTTAAATATTTCTGAAAATCATCTATATATATTTATTCATATAATGTATCATCCATACATATTTATTTGTTGCATGTCAGATTACTTCCAGACTACGTTCCTAAAAGTTGAGCCCTTGTTTCAGATGGTACACTTTTATGCTTCTACTTAGTTACACACAGCTCAACTGCCTTCCTGAAAAGAAGAGCATATTAGTTTATATTTCCACCAATAATATATTGTGTAAGGTGTTTCTTGGACCTTGCACGATACTGTCATGAAAACTTTATAGATCATTCTTAGAATGATCTATAAAAAATGGGCAGTGCTTTCCTTGACTTCTTTTGGACTGTTCTGAAGCTTGAACAGTCTCAGCTTATTAGAAGTGACAGGTTAGTTAGCTTCTTTATTCTTCAAATGCTTCATTTGTATGAAAAATACACTAGAATAAAAAATTGTAATATTTCATAAAGGTGCTTTGAGGATTGAATAATAAAGTACTAAGCACAGTACCTGACACAGAGGAGTACTCAGTATATCCTGGGGACGCTGAATGATTATTGAATCCTGTCTTAAACCTTATCTTAATTTGGTAGTATATTCCTGAATGGCTCAGCTGGTAAAGAATCCACTGGCAATGCGGGAGACCTGGGTTTGATCCCTGAGTTGGGAAGATCCCCTGGAGAAGGGAACCCACTCCAGTATTCTGGCCTGGAGAATTCCATGGACTATTCACGGGGTTGCAAAGAGCTGGGCATGACAGAGTGACTTACACTTTCACGTAAGCTGCGAAACAGGTAACTTTTACTTAGGTTAGTTCATTAGAGTACACACCAAATATATATCAGTACACGCAGTAAATCACTCACCTATTGTGCAAGGACCACAAATGTAGAACCACTGGAGAGTTGCTAAATAAGTCCTATTTGTTTTTATTTTTGAGTTAAAGAAATAATAAAATTATTGTTTATATCTTAAAGACAATCCTCTATTATAAATGTTAACTTTGTTCAGATGAGTCAGATGGTAAACTGAATTTTGGCTCAAGGTCAGAGGAAATACTCTGACGTAATCTTGTCTAGAAACCATGGCAGCAGTCTAACCAATTGTTTCATCTCATGCAGAAATGACACTGACCACTTGTGCAGGAGGAACTCCGACACTTTGATTACTCTTGGAAGGAAAAGTTCCAGTGGCCGTCACTAAAAGCAGGGTCAGTCTTCAGAGGGGTAGTGATGATTAATGAGCCCATATTCAACTGAATGATAGTAAGTGGCATTAGAATTTCCCATAATCATGTGAAAATGACTTAAGTTGCTATTGAGTATTTTTCAAATCCTTACTCATTACAACTCTTCAGCTTGTAACTGCCTTGTTACTTTTCACCTGACTTATTGCAACAGCCTTTTAAGCATTATCCAATTTTATTCCTGACCCTCCATCCATCTTATTCCTGCAGCCATCATCAAATGTGCACTAATTTATTCTCCACAGTGCTTCCTGATAGCCCTTTCGATAGAAGTCAAGTTCGATAAATGGCATTTCCCTGTTTAACACTCCATTGGCTTTAAGAGAAAAAGAAATCTTTAACTCCTACTAGCATGTTAGTTTTTTTTTTTTTTTCTTTATGTTTAGTGGGATCAAGAACCTGGAAGGCTGATTAGATCAGTTCCTATCAGGAGATCTGGAGTGCGGACTGAGAATGTGCTTTTCTATAAACTTCCAAGTGATCCTGCTGGCTGTGGAAACACTTTGATAACCAGTGATTTAGAAAGTCATGCCTACCCACCGTGCCTCATTGCTCGACATGGTGCCCTTCACATCCTCAACTATTATAGTTCCTAAACCTCAGCATGTTCATTCTGGTCCATGTGTCTCTGTCCACACAGTTTCTCCTACCTGGTGTGCCTATCCCTTGTGTCCAAAGGTTAACCACCAACCGCTCCCCCTTCTGTGCTCCTTTCTCTCTTCCTGTGTCCTTATCATGTTGTACAGTAACTGCCGTGTTATTTACATGCTGAAGTCCTTGAAGGCTCGTTGACTCTTATCTTTGTATACTCAGTGCCTAGCAGAATGCCTGACACATGGCAGGAAGGCCATTCAAATGATTTTTTTTTCAGTGAACGTAGGTAACTCTGTCAAGCACAGTGACTCAGAATACCTTGACCATTTGCAAATGGCAGATTTACTTTTTCCCTTCCATTTTCCCTCAGTGATGAGGATGAGTGGGAACACCTTAAAAGAAATGGACCCATTTCTTGTCTGAAATGGAAACAAAAGAGTGAAAAGACCACATCTCATTCTAAACATATTAGAGAACCTGAAGAGGATAAGTGGGTGAAGAAAACAGCCTGAAGCTCTGGGATAACCGAGAAAGGGTGAACACAGGGAGCCCATAACGGTCTCAGTCTAAGCTAGAGAGAGCCTTGTGTGGGGACTCCAGGCAAATATTTTTAGTCTCTAGCCCTACTTTATCCAGATGCTATGTCTGTGTTTAAATTTTTAATGTCACCCTAGCTTTTACTAACCATGTTGTGCTTGGTTTGGGGTAGGAGATTCAAAGATTATAATCCTTGTTAAATATTATATTTCAATTTAGAGTCAAGGTTTGCACAAACAGGACCTAACACTAAATATAGAGGCCGAAGGCTACTGTAGCTTTGGCTTATAATGCTGCTGTCAGCAAAGGAAACGTGCGTGCTCTAATTATATTCAGAAAGAAAATCCACCTCCTGAAACGTAGTGAGTTTTCCACACTTCTGATGCTAAGAATGTTTTTATTAAAATGTCTTTCGACTGTTATATCAATTTAGCTTTTACCTAAAAGCTCTTAAAGAGCAATAACAAGGAATTAAATCTTATAGTCCACTTGGAAATCTATGATGATCAAAGAGAGTACATCTTGAGAACTGTCACGTTAAAATGTTGTGTGCAAAGCTCAAGCTCCATATACTATTAAATAAGGTTCACTACTACAAGAATCAACTTTTTACAAAACCATTCATACTGCTATCAATATTTCATGTGTTTAAGCCAGATTGTATCTACAAGTCACTAGGTCAACCAGAGCTGATTTGGTACTTACTATAAGTGTTGTGAATAATTCATATAAGAGGGTGAGAATTTTCCCATTTCCTACCTAGTATTAATCCTAGAACAATATATCACTACTATTAATAGCTGATAGGAAATGTGTGCTGAATAAATGGTAGTTGAATGAAAAGTAAACATGTTTGTCAATTTTTTAAATTCTATTAATATGGTAGAGACAGCTATTTCTGATTTATCTATGGTCCCCAAATATTAGCAGTGGAAACAAATCAAAGAATAACTCAAATACTTTTTTATTATAAATTCATGATAATGGTCATAATGTGATCTCTAATTTGGTTCCAATTACACTGCTTTTTTTGGGCAAGGATATGCTCCCAGAAATTGTATGCCAATTAGTCATGAATTCTATTGCCCAGGTAGTTTTTCACTTAGCTTTTCCCCATTGCTTAGATGAGTTCCTCATCCTAACATTAGCTTGAGCCATTTTCAGATAGGTCTCGATCTGCCTTTACTTTCTCTGTACTCTATTTATTAGAAAATAGTCACTGGATCCAGCCTATAACTCACAAGGAGAGGATGATACAAAAGTGTAAACCTGGGGAGTCAGGAATCATTGGGAGCCGTGCTAACTTCAACTGCCACAGCTTCCTATTGATTTTTCATGTCTTGTCTCTGATTCCTACTAGCTTCTACTTGTGCTACTATTTATTTTATTTGATACTGGAGTTCATACTTGCAAAGTACAATTCTATGCTTCAAGATTCTTATGCATTAATAAATGTAAAGTCTAAAAAATATCACCTCCCCCTAAAAAAAAAAAAAAAAACTCCCACACTCAAAATCTCCTGGTAAATTAAGATTTAACCTAGTAGAAAGATGTCACAGACTTCCCTAGTGGTGCAATGCATAAGAATCTGCCTGTCAATAAGGGGACACAGGTTCGATCCCTGGTCCAGGAAGATGCCACGTGCTATGGAGCAACTAAGCCCATGCGCCACAACTCCTGAGCCCACACGAGAGCCTGTGCTCCACAGCAAGAGAAGGCACTGCAAGGAGAAGCCCACACATGGCAGTGAGGATCCAGCATGACTGAAAAGCATTTCAGTTCAGTTCAGTCACTCAGTCATGTCCGACTCTTTGCGACCCCATGAATTGCAGCACGCCAGGCCTCCCTGTCCATCACCAACTCCCGGAGTTGACTCAGACTCACGTCCATAGAGTCTGTGATGCTATCCAGCCATCTCATCCTCAGTCATCCCCTTCTCCTACTGCCCCCAATCCCTCCCAGCATCAGAGTCTTTTCCAATGAGTCAACTCTTCACATGAGGTGTCCAAAGTACTGGAGCTTCAGCTTCAGCATCATTCCCTCCTAAGAAATCCCAGGGTTGATCTCCTTCAGAATGGACTGGTTGGATCTCCTTGCAGTCCAAGGGACTCTCAAGAGTCTTCTCCAACACCACACTTCAAAGCATCAATTCTTCAGTGCTCAGCCTTCTTCACAGTCCAACTCTCACATCCATACATAACCACTGGAAAAACCATAGCCTTGACTAGATGGACCTTAGTTGGCAAAGTAATATCTCTGCTTTTGAATATGCTATCTAGGTTGGTCATAACTTTGCTTCCAAGGAGTAAGCGTCTTTTAATTTCATTGCTGCACTCACCATCTGCGGTGATTTTGGAGCCCCAAAAAATAAAGTCTGACACTGTTTCCACTGTTTCCCCGTCTAATTCCCATGAAGTGATGGGACCGGATGCCATGATCTTCCTTTTCTGAATGTTGAGCTTTAAGCCAACTTTTTCACTCTCCTCTTTCACTTTCATCAAGAGGCTTTTGAGTTCCTCTTCACTTTCTGCCATAAGGGTGGTGTCATCTGCATATCTGAGGTTATTGATATTTCTCCCGGCAATCTTGATTCCAGCTTGTGTTTCTTCCAGTCTAGCGTTTCTCATGATGTACTCTGCATATAAGTTAAATAAGCAGGGTGACAGTATACAGCCTTGACGTACACCTTTTCCTATTTGGAACCAGTCTGTTGTTCCATGTCCAGTTCTAACTGTTGCTTCCTGACCTGCATACAGATTTCTCAAGAGGCAGGTTAGGTGATCTGGTATTCCCATCTCTTTCAGAATTTTCCACAGTTTATTGTGATCCACACAGTCAAAGGCTTTGGCATAGTCAAGAAAGCAGAAATAGATGTTTTTCTGGAACTCTCTTGCTTTTTCCATGATCCAGTAGATGGTGGCAATTTGATCTCTGGTTCCTCTGCCTTTTCTAAAAACAGCTTGAACATCAGGGAGTTCACAGTTCACGTATTGCTGAAGCCTGGCTTGGAGAATTTTGAGCATTACTTTATTAGCATGTGAGATGAGCGCAATTGTGCAGTAGTTTGAGCATTCTTTAGCGTTGCCTTTCTTTGGGATTGGAATGAAAACTGCCCTTTTCCAGTCCTGTGGCCACCGCTGAGTTTTCCAAATTTGTTGGCATATTGAGTGCAGCACTTTCACAGCATCATCTTTCAGAATTTGAAACAGCTCAACTAGAATTCCATCACCTCCACTAGCTTTGTTCGTAGTGATGCTTTCTAAGGCCCACTTGACTTCACATTCCAGGATGTCTGGCTCTAGATGAGTGATCACATCATCATGATTATCTGGTTTGTGAAGATCTTTTTTGTACAGTTGTTCCATGTATTCTTGCCACCTCTTCCTATTATCTTCTGCTTCTGTTAGGTCCAGACCATTTCTGTCCTTTATCGAGCCCATCTTTGCATGAAATGTTCCCTTGGTATCTCTAATTTTCTTGAAGAGATCTCTAGTCTTTCCCATTCTGTTGTTTTCCTCTATTTCTTTGTATTGATTGCTGAAGAAGGCTTTCTTATCTCTTCTTGCTGTTCTTTGGAACTCTGCATTCAGATGCTTATATCTTTCCTTTTCTCCTTTGCTTTTTGCCTCTCTCCTTTTCACAGCTATTTGTAAGGCCTCCCCAGATAGCCATTTTGCTTTTTTTGCATTTCTTTTCCATGGGGATGGTCTTGATACCTGTCTCATGTACAATGCCATGAACCTCAGTCCATAGCTCACCATGCACTCTATCCATCAGATCTAGACCCTTAAATCTATTTCTCACTTCCTCTGTATAATCATAAGGGATTTGATTTAGGTCATACCTGAATGGTCTAGTGGTTTTCTCTACTTTCTTCAATTTAAGTCTGAATTTGGTAATAAGGAGTTCATGATCTGAGCCACAGCCAGCTCCTGGTCTTGTTTTTGTTGACTGTATAGAGCTTCTCCATCTTTGGCTGCAAAGAATATAATCAATCTGATTTTGGTGTTGACCATCTGATGATGTCCATGTGTAGAGTCTTCTCTTGTGTTGTTGGAAGAGGGTGTTTGCTATGACCAGTGCATTTTCTTGGCAAAAATCTATTAGTCTTTGCCCTGCTTCATTCCGCATTCCAAGGCCAAATTTGCCTGTTACTCCAGGTGTTTCTTGACTTCCTACTTTTGCATTCCAGTCCCCTATAATGAAAAGGACATCTTTTTTGGGTGTTAGTTCTAAAAGGTCCTGTAGGTCTTCATAAAACCGTTCTACTTCATCTTCTTCAGCATTATTGGTTGGGGCATAGACTTGGATAACTGTGATATTGAATGGTTTGCCTTGGAGATGAACAGAGATCATTCTGTCGTTTTGAGATTGCATCCAAGTACTGCATTTTGGACTCTTTTGTTGACCATGATGGCTACTCCATTTCTTCTGAGAGATTCCTGCCCACAGTAGTAGATATAATGGTCATCCGAGTTAAATTCACCCATTCCAGTCCATTTTAGTTATTTACTTTAAAAATATAGTAAAGAAAAATGTCAGATTGAAATCCCTAATTTTTCAATGTATCCTCATCTTTTTTTTTTAATTATGAGTATAGGAATTCAGAACTTTCAAGTTTTAGGTTAAATTCCAAATATTCTAAGGTTTTTGCTTTTAGTGATTTGAATAGGTGCTCCTGACTTGACATTATAGAGTTTGTCCACTTTTAACTACATTTTGCCTTTTCCTTTTCAACCAATGAAATCAAATTACCAATGCACATACTCCTTGTATCTAACAAATGCTCTTCAATATCCTCCCAAGATCTAATGATGCTTTTTTTTTTTCTCTTTTTTTTTTAAAATTTATTTTTATTTATTTATTTTTTTTTAATTTTTAGTTTTTTATTTTTTAAATTTTAAAATCTTTAATTCTTACATGCATTCCCAAACATGAACCCCCCTCCCACCTCCCTCCCCATAACATCTTTCTGGGTCATCCCCATGCACCAGCCCCAAGCATGCTGCATCCTGCGTCAGACATAGACTGGCGATTCAATTCACATGATAGTATACATGTTAGAATGCCATTTAACAAATGTGGAAAAAAGTGAAAAGCCTTATGATAATCAGAATACTAATTGGAATTTGAAAACAATTCAACTCTTGAAGAACAATATTCTAAAGAAACAAACAGCCACCACAGGATAGAATTTAAGAATTACAGAGAGGCAAAATAGTGAGAACAGTGAATTAAGTTAAAGGGTTTAGGAAGTAAAAGCCTTTTGGTAAATGAGCATGAAATTGTTTCAAGCCAGTGTACCTTTAATTGTGGGGATGTCAAGGAATACTAATTAATCTCAATAATTCCTTAATCAACATTGACTTGAAATTTAAGGCTTCACTAGTCCTTAAAGGAAAGGTTCACCTAATAGAGAGTGGGTCATTTTTCACCAAAAAGATAACTTCAATTTTTGAAATTACCAAAAAACATCAGGCTAGTGGTAGGTAGCCATTCAAAGGCCAAAAAGAATGGAAATGTCCACCTCCAATCAAATCTTTGGCAAAACTTAGTGTATTTTAAATATGTACTTAAGCATTAAAAATCAATGGCAGTGACTTGGAGAGGGGTTTCAAGAAACTGGAGGGAGAGGCTGATAATGAGGATAACTGGCCTATTTGTGATGCAAAAAGAAGGGGGAAAAACCCTTCTTGATCTCATGAAAACTGCTGCCTGCAGGGAAACCTAGCTGGGGAGAGCCCCTGTCTTGCAGTGTATTGTTACCAGTTGTGAATAGCTGCTAACATCATAGACTGTCACACTCTGGCACACTTCAGATGGAACAGGACACCACTAGGACCTATTCTTCCAGGCATAAAAGTGTATGAACATAGCTCAAATCAATCCTGAAAGGGGAAAATATAAAGTATCCCCCATGCCCTCTTTGTTTACTAAGAAGCCCCTTTCCAGCTCACAATGTACAAAAAAATAATAATAAAAATGAAAGCAAACCATGTAATCTAACATGTTCCGATATTAGTGACAGCCATTTCAGCTGCTCAGGAATCTTCCCTCACTTGAACAACACTTTTAATCACTTTTTATTATACTAGGGGATTTGTATGTGGGCTGTCATTCTTTGTAATATAATTTCCTTATTGTTTATTTAAGAATCCATATACTGAGTGAGGCTTGTGAAAATAAGCTATGAAGCAATCTAATTACTTCCAAGATCTGGTACACAGGCGCTTACTGCAAATGAGAAATGTCTAACTATCTTAAGAGGGAGATTTGTTATTCAAAACAAGAAAATTCTCAAGGCAGGAACCTTGTTGTCCACTAACCCTGGAAATAATTTCAACTGGTTTCTTTCCAATCATTGGAGCCCCAGCTGAAATGTTCCAGGTGTTTATCAACGTAACGATAGTCAACCAAAAACGTAAAGAGGATAACCAGGACACTATTTTCCCTTTATTAAAAAAAGATATTTTTGTGTCTAATAACATGGCTGAAAAGGCACCTCAGCATTAGGAAAGTCAATTTCACTATAAACCTTGAGGGAAAGCAGGTATTAGGTTTTCCATTTGTCTAAGAGAAATGTTAGCTGTATTCCTTAATAACATGAGGCAGCATTAAGTTTAGCTTGCGTAATAATCCAGTTTTAATTTTGCATCCATGCGCTGAAGATTATTGGTATATATTCCTCTTTGCTAATCAATTGCAATTATCTCTGTCTTTAAAAGAAAAAAAGCCATATGCTTGATCAAGCTGGGCAACTTACAAGTAAAAGAATAACAATGGCAATGGAAAAAAATGTTTCCAATACAGAAAAAGCTCAGAGTTTCTGTACAAAGCAAAAAAAAAAAAAAAAAGACATCACAATTTAGATTTGGAAAGCATTCTTTGTTCAGTCAACTTAAGTGATATAATTTAGATAGCATATTCCTAACTACTCAGGGTTAATTCATAGAGGAACTCTGTATTAAGCAGTGAGTCTCACATGGACTTAAAAATAGTAGGTGCTCAGTAAAAATTTGATTGACACAAAGTATACATTAAAAAATAAATGGAAAGAAATAAGTGATTTCTCTTTAAGAGTCCAAAGAAGTAGATGACCTTTAGTTAAAGATAATAATTAATTATGTAGGCAGAGACTGCAAATAGGGCTGAAAGGTTAGCAGTTTGGCAATGTGCTTGCCCTTGTAAAAGCATCAACAAGGTAAGTCCAGGTTGAAACCATATTACTGACTCTCTTTCATGCCATGGCCTACTTGAAATAAAGGTTTTACATCTTTAGCAAGTTCACTCAGCTCATCTATCAGAATTACTCTGACCTTATCATTTCATGCATCAACAATATTTTCTGAGTCACAAGTGCAATAAGATGAAGACAAAGCTTGGAAGAATAATTATGTTACAGCTACTCCTCCTCTATTTCCATGGGTCAAAGAGAAGTCTTGCTTCTTAATTTGCTTAGATTATTAGTTTTCCAAATTAGCCATATATCAAGAGGGAGGGAAACCTTCAAAAGTACTGTAAAATCCAGAGTGTACAAAGGCAAAGGTTGTCATGATATCTGCAGATATTTCCTTCGGATTGTTTAAGACTGCAAAGGAGTCTTATGGAGCCTTAAGAAGGGGTAGCAGGTATTCCAAAAACACCATTCTTAATAAATCTTCATGGTGGAGTTGCAGGAATACCTCTGCAACACTATTTTAGCTTCTAAGAAACCAACATCCTTGAAGGCTGTCACAAACTGAATTCTTCATTCCAGTCTCCAACCTCTAGGTAATTCAGTGGAAGTTTCCCAGAGAAACATACAAAAATAAAAAGTGGAAATGTGGACAAAGTAAATTAAGATATAGCTTACACCCATAAAGACCTGACAATTGAGTAAAGGAGACATTATCCCCATTCAGAATGGGATACCAACAATGAAGGGATGAGGACAAAGGAGGGAGAAATTCATTGTAACCTGTAAAAACAAGTATGAGTTTAACCGGCATACATTTGATCAAAAGGCATCCTTACATGGAAGTCATTCTAAATGGAAATAATATCCAGCACAAAGGAACCAAAACCGGAAGTGTTCAGTTAACCCTAGAAATTTCTGTTTCTCAAGTCCTGGGGTAATTGAGATGGTTGTCTGAACACAGGAAGCCATAATAATCACCATTTATTGATTTCATATTTTTATTTGTCAAAACACTGTGCACTTGACATATTATCTTATTTAAGCCTCACCGCAACACAAGAGATGTGCCTTAATGTCTGTTTTATGAATGAGTATACCAGTAAGCCCTGTTGACTTAAAAATGTACAGTACGGAAGCTGCTTCAGTTTTTAGCCAGGGTTTTACTGAGGACTATAGTTTGGGAGAGGGTTCTGAGGACTTTTCTGAAGAGGAGCCAGTATACATACAAAATTTTTGACTAAGAAACACTAAGAAAGTTAAGCATATATCCTGGTAAAATATTACTCCTAATCACAGAGAACAGATACCTCAAGTTAATGATTTCAGTGTATGGGAAGATGCAAGAACCTGGGGTCATTACAATTCTTCCTGAGATATGCATCTAACTATCCAAGGTCAGTTTATCCAAAACACAGAGTATGTCTCCTATTTTTTTTTTAATTCTAAATTCCTTTAAAAATGTATTTTCTAGTAGGTGACTGCAGTGAGTTGCAGCTTAACCCTTGTATAACTGGTTGATGAACAATATTCTTTTTGGGTGGTGTTGTTGACAAAGTAAAGTTAGCATTCAACCCACCTGAGCTAGCTGATGTCTTATTCCCACACCATGTTGCCTTGCCTAGGTGAGATTCGGGAGGTGGAAGTCACTAGTTGAGATCTTGGTAGGTTATACTGGGGAGTCAAAGTAAGTTATATGTATAACCAGATGCCTCTTTTAGAAAGGATAAAAAGTAATGAAATTAATTTGGTATAGAAACCTGGAAGGACCCTGTGGGGCTCCTGGGCTCCTTTTTGTCCCCCATTTCTTATAGGCTCAACTCCAGTCTCCATCACCTTCCTCAAGTTCCACAGGGTAGATTCAAACAGTTGCTACTCAAAGGAAGAGAACCTCCCCACCCTGCACCCCCCCCCCCCCCCCCCCCACCCCCGCCCCGCCAAAAACAAAACAAAACAAAACCCTACTGGAGGCAAGATTAAACGGACCAGAGGAAATCATTAGGAGACTAACCACCTGAGACAAGATTAAAGAACTAACTTGTCAGAGACCATAGCCTTGAACTATTGCTGTGAAACTTCTCATCAAATCCTCCCATTAGGGACACACAGTTTCTGAGGGCAGGAACCTACTGCTTCCCCTTTACTTGGCAAAGCAATAAAGCCATTCTTTCCTACTTCACACAAACTGTCTCTGAGATTCAGCTCAGCATCAGTGCAGGGAAGTCTATCTTTCAGCATCAGTATATCCATGTTAAGGGTAGATGGAACAGGATAGAGACTAGAGGTCACTGTTACCCATAAGGAGAGAGAAGACATAAAGCAGATAAGCCAGGCTGGTGGTCACCAGGTGCTTTTGATTTTCCTCTTTCAAAGTCTGTATCCCTCTTCTGTCAACTAGTTCCCTTTAAAAAGGCAAGTGCAAACATTTATTGAATATCTATCCAATACTACATATCATTTATTTAATTCCACAGTGTTTCATTTTAGAAGTTTAGATTCACCTGAGTTTAGTAACTTGCTCAGGGTAAATACCCAAGCAACAGAGCTGTCTTTCAGACTTGGCTCTAAGATTCATACCCCTTGTCCCTATGCTGGTCTGCCATGATGAATGGAGTCAGTGCTAGAATTAGGGGGAGGAGGAAGGTTGAAAGGCAAGGTGATATAGGGGAACAAAATGTGTCACCCCAAAATGTCTCTTTGGCATGTGGGTTATTTTGAGCTGAAAACAATCAAGGCCCAAAGACTCAGGAAGAAACACTGAGCTTCCCTCTAACTGCCTAAAGAACATACATAGAGGACCGGTTTCAGGAAGGGAGTCATCAGGAGGCCCAACAATAATATGAAGTAGGTGTGGGCACTTGGTGACAGAGGAAAGTGAAAGTGAAGCCGCTCAGTCGTATCCGACTCTTTGTGACCCCGTGGACACACACCAAGCTCCCCCGTCCATGGGACTCTCCAGGCAAGAATACTAGAGTGGGTTGCCATTTCCTTCTCCAGGGGATCTTCCCGACCCAGGGATCAAACCCAGGTCTCGCGCCTTTCACGCAGATGCTTTAACCTCTGAGCCGCCAGGGAAGCTCAGGCACAGAGGGTAACCTGGCAAAGTCTGTTAAACTCCTCCTCGCCCCACTGTTTTCACAGACCCAGCAATATTTGCTTATCAAACATTTGCTTTACCATCTCCTTATCGATTGCCTTCCTCTCCTTTGAAGTCCTAAACCACTACCCTCAACATCCTCTCTAGTCTTTAGTTGAGGGTGGTATTTAACATGAAGGCTTCCAGCATTCTCATGTACTCTGTTACTCGCTTTTCCCGGGTCTCTCCCATGTACACACAGGGTTAAATTTTATTTTCTATTAATCTCTCACTCATGTCAATGTAATTATTAGATCAGCCAGAGGAAAAAAGTAGAAGAAAATTTCTGCACTTCAACAGTGGGAAAGCATTTGAATTCCTTATGTCAGTTTATATATCATGCCTGCCTTGAAGGTTTTCAAGATATTTCCAAGAACTCTTTAAAGTAGTATTTGTCAAGTACAGTCATAATAGGAAAAGCTAATTTCCCCTTCCAAGTTATGCAACAGGATTATTGTAGATGAACTAAAAATGTTTCCTTTCCATGATATGTAACCTTTTTGCTTTTAAAAAAGTCCTTAAATGGTGGGCTTCTGTGAGTCAAATGAGCATAAAAGTTATATTCACAATTAAGATACTTGAAAATCATGTGAACGTTTCATTTAAAATACTAAGCAGAAAATATTAGCATTAACAGAAGAGAAGACCCTTTATTTATTATTAGTGAGTTCCAAAGTTACTGTGATTTCTCTTATGAGGACTAAAAATAGGCTCTGATGAAATTATACCAATAATGAGTAATTTGGTGTTTAAAATTTCAAGTAAAACCATAATTAACAAGGAATTTTCTAATCAACATACATTTAAAATAATGTAGTCTACTGAACCACAACAACTGAATAATAGAGCAGCCTTGTGCTATACAAATATTGAAGTTTCCTCCATCTGTCTTTTTTTCATACCAACCTTTTATAACTGATTTTTTTTCAAAAAGGAGATTAATTATATTCTGTTTGAATTTTACTAAATGCCATATACACTAGACACATTAATTTAATGTTATTGGATGTTTCTCAGTTTGATTGGTTTTCTTTATTTGTACATGTATCCACATACTTTGATACTAGGTGGGCCTTCCCCTCTTTTCTTCAGTTCCTCATGTACCTACCCAAGTACTGGAGAGAAAGTGTTCAAAATATTTTCCCCATTTTTTTTAAATCTCTTTTTAACATTTTGATACACCTAGATTTTGGCCTCCATGTAAAATAGCCAAATCAAAAATTTTTGTAAATACTATGGCTCTGTCTCAATAAAAGTCAGCTTCAGTGCTTTGGTTCCTTAATGTCTTCTGAAATTCATCTTTTCATTTTTTTACTTTTTATGTGGTTTTGAAGTATAGCCAATTAACAGTGTTTTGATAGTTTCAGGTAAACAGTGAGTAGACTCAGCCACACATACACAGTTTTCCATTCGCCCTCAAACTCCCTTCCCATCCAGGCTGCCATAGAACATTAAGCAGAATTCCCTGTGCTATACAGTAGGTCCTTGTTGGTTTTTTAAAAAACATTTTTATAAACAGCAGTGTGTACATGTCCACTCATCTTTTCTATATCCTTTGACTCTCCACCAGAGCTCAAAATCCAGAGCCAAACTATCTATTTAATTAGGAGATTTTAAGGAACCAAAACACCATTTACAAAACTTCCCATATGACCAATAACAAAAGCAATGCATTTCTGTCAATGGTCTCTGGGGGAAACAGTGTATTTTATGGCCTTCTAAACACCATAGGTCCAAAGTCAAATGTTGCAGCTAATTAAGTCACCATGGCCAAATTTAAAAGACTCTTAGCCACTGGCCTCCTGAGCATCATTTTCTTTTAAATCTTAAGGAGGTGATTTTCGCTGTAATAACATCCTTCTACCTCCAAAGACAATGTTTGAAGAACTGTGAAAACACCATAGAGAATACACAAAGGAAGAAATTTTAATGTCTTAATTATAAATCTAATAAATTATACTTTCGAGAGGCCACTGTGAGTGGACATTTCTTATCAGTAAAGAAGGTGGAATAGTACTCTAAATGGTCATGGGATGATTTGCCTAATAATATCACTCGGAAAAGAAAGATTATATCAGAAAGCAGCTTAACTGTACTCTGGGTATCAATTTATAGAGTTCACCTTAAAGTATAAACACTAACCTGAGTAATTTACCACATGAAAGTGAAAGTGTTAGTTGTTCAGTCCTGTCTGACTCTTTGCAACTCTATGGGCTGTAGCCTGCCAGGAATTCTCCAGGCAAGAATCCTGGAGTGAGCTGCCATGCCCTTCTCCCAGAGATCTTCCCAAACCAGGGATCTAACCCAGGTCTCACACGTTGCAGGGAGCTTCTCCACAATCTGACCCAACAGGGAAGACAAGTTACCACATGGAGTAACACATTTTCCCAAACATTAATATCAATTGAAAATCAGTTTATAGGAGGAGTGCAACTTTGTTCACCCAAATTTCCTAAGTTTATATACCGTAACAGTTTATCCAGAAAAAATCAGAACTAATGTTTTTAAATATTAATGTCAAGGTTATAAATAAATTAAGCTTGCCAACATTTAACTTTTCTGGAAATGATTCTGCTAAGAGATTAAATGCAATCAACAGATTTTTTCCATGAATTTTAAGCCACCAGTAACTCACTGGGTGAATCACAATAAACTGTGGAAAATTCTGAAAGAGATGGGAATACCAGACCACCTGACCTGTCTCTTGAGAAACCTGTATACAGGTCAGGAAGCAACAGTTAGAACTGGACATGGAACAACAGACTGGTTTCAAATAGGAAAAGGAGTACATCAAGGCTGTATATTGTCACCCTGCTTATTTAAGTTATATGCAGAGTACATCATGAGAAATGCTGGGCTGGATGAAGCACAAGCTGGAATCAAGATTGCCGGGAGAAATATCAACAACCTCAGATATGCAGATGACACCACCCTTATGGCAGAAAGTGAAGAGGAACTAAAAAGCCTCTTGATGAAAGTGAGAGGAGAGTGAAAAAGTTGGCTTAAAGCTCAACATTCAGAAAATGAAGATCATGGCATCCAGTCCCTTCACTTCATGGGAAATATATGAGGAAACAGTGGAAACAGCAGCTGACTTTATTTTTCTGGGCTCCAAAATCACTGCAGATGGTGATTGCAGCCATGAAATTAAAAGACACTTACTCCTTGGAAGGAAAGTTATGACCAACCTAGACAGCATATTAAAAAACAGAGATATCACGTTGCTAACAAAGGTCTGTCTAGGCAAGGTTATGGTTTTTCCAGTGGTCATGTATGGATGTGAGAGTTGGACTGCGAAGAAAGCTGAGCGCCAAAGAATTGATGCTTTTGAACTGTGGTGTTGGAGAAGACTCTTGAGAGTCCCTTGGACTGCAAGGAGATCCAACCAGTCCATCCTAAAGGAGATCAGTCCTGGGTGTTCATTGGAAGGACTGATGCTAAAGCTGAAACTCCAATACTTTGGACACCTCATGCAAAGAGGTGACTCATCTGAAAAGACCCTGATACTGGGAAAGATTGAGGGCAGGAGGAGAAGGGGACGACAGAGGATGAGATGGTTGGATGGCATCACCAACTCAATGAACATGGGTTTGGGTGGACTTTGGGAGTTGGTGATGGACAGGGAGGCCTGGCATGCTGCGGTTCATGGGGTTGCAAAGAGTTGGACACGACTGAGCAACTGAACTGACCTCAACTATGTAAAACTTCTAGGTCCTAACAGAGAATTTCAGAATATCATGACAAACACTGGGAAAAACTGAAACCTCAAATGCTCGGAAGCTGTGCCAAGCCAACCACGAGATAAGCTGCTGAACACTGTCTGTAGAAAGCTATCACTGCTATCGTCACCACCTGCTATTCTACTTTCATCAACCCTGTTAACAAAGGGCATGTATAACAGCCTCTAATTCAAACTATTCATGAAACACGAATACACAGTATTAATATCCTAGTTCAAGTTATCAAGTTGCATGGACCAAGGAGAATGTGTACATCAAGAGCAGATGGCAAAAATGGAACAGAAAAAACTGGAAGACCAAGAATAATAATACAAAAAAAGACAAAATGTTACCATACAAGTGAAAAGCTTAAAAAGAAAATGAAAACAAAATCCAGCCACCTTGACCCAAAATAAAACCTTAAAAACAGTGTACCAACTATGAAGAAATGATTAACATTCAGAATTAAGCTTATGTGTTAAAAAGCCAAGCAATGTGGTCTAACCTCTTAAGACAGTTAAGAAGAAAAGGAAGGAAGTAGAAAATGTTCTAAGTATCCTTTCTGGGTAGTGGCATTATAAATGATGTAGAAAAAATCTTATGCTTTTTCTAAATATGTCATTTTGATGATCAGAGAAATATTTTTAAATGTAAAAGGCATGCTAAATTAATTCAATGAAATATTACGGAAAAAAAGTCATAACCAAAAAATTATTCCTGCTGCTTTTATAATTAATTGCTGCTGTTCAAATCTTAAGTTTTTCTGACTGATAAACAGGAAAAACAAGTAGGAGATTCAGAGAATCTGTAACATAAAGATTCCATCTCTCATTTAGTATTTTCTTTTTAAATCTAAGACACCAAGCATCTTATCTGCTTTTAAAACTCCCAAACATCTAAGTTCATTTCCATTTTTATTAGTCCTGTAATTACAAAGAGAATTAATTCTTGATGTCTGTTTCTTCCAACTCAAGGTTGAGACTCAGAAGACATTTAGCATTTCATAAGCTCTATTTCTAATATCTTGATGGTCTTAAAACTTCACGGATTACTTTTGTGCTGCATATGGTTTATTTCACATTGGTGAGAGTTCTTTTTCCTATTTTTTTTTTACCTCTCTGTTTCCTGTTCTACTCAAGTTTTGTGGATAAGTTTAATTGGTTGTATATCAGTGGCAAATTCGATTTAAATGACTACATTTCTTCCTCAAAGTATTAACTGACAATGAAAGACAAGGGATATGAACAATTTCTTGGAGTGACTATAATTTTACGTAAACCAGAAATTAATAAATTCAATCCATAGATAAAATGGCAAGGCTTTGCCCAGAGGATACGAAACTTGGTTAGTTGTTGAGGGATAGGAGGGGCAGGATTTTGACCATTCTTAGGAGAAGTGTGGCCATCATCAGCATATTTATCCAGAAAGAATGTGGTAAATATAGAAGAGATTAGTGTCTCCTAAGATAATCAGAGACAAAGGAATTAGACATTAGAAGGCTTAAATTTCCAGACTGAACCTTAAAATGAAAACAATGGGTGTTATTTAATGAAATAATGGTTTTGAAAATAACTGACATTTTGAAGGCATGGCCAATAGCCATATATTCTTAATTTGGGCAAGGCCTTGATGTACTAGTGCTTCCCTGGAGAAGGAAATGGCAACTCTCTCCAGTATTCTTGCTTGGAGAATCCCACGGACAAAGAAACCTGGCAGATTAGAGTCCATGAAGTCACAAAGAGTCAGATAGGACTTAGCGGCTGAACAACAACTGGGTGCCTACTCAGGACTGTGCAAACATCCCACAAACATAAACATTTCTCATAGAAGTGCAGCGAATTCTGCCCAGGAGTTAAGTGATAACAGTAGGACTTCAAACAACACATCAATTCTCCTTACTTCTTTACAGTCTAAAGTCATGCCTCTAAGCAGCTGTATTGGCATGCCCAGCTTGTATAATCACTGTCCCCAACATTCCTACCTGTAGTTTGGTTTTGATGCTAGGGTTTTTCATATTGGTTCATTCAAAGTACACACCTGAACCAAACTGGTGGGGTCATGGCTGTAATGGAGGTGGCAGTATCTCAAGATCTGGGATCCTCGTAGGGACTCCAGGCTCTGGAGACATGGTCCTTTGCCTTTCTTATGCTTTTGGACCAGTGGATTTCAAGCTGTGCTCTGGGTTCCTCTACAGTTCTTCTCAGGTCTAAAACTAATGGCGGTCTCAACTACTTACTGAATCCTTTTATGCTTTTATAGTTTTAGCTGTGATAACAACTGTAACATAACAGTATTTATTAAATGTATTACATGCTACACTAAGCCTTTCACAGGCATTCCCTTATTTAATCTTTGCCTTAGTCTTAAGGCAGGCCCTTACTATTTTAAAGGTAAAAGAGCTGAGACCCAGAAACATTAAATTATTTTCCCAAAGGCACACAGCTAGTAAGTGCTCAAGAATCTGAATCCAATGGATTAAAGACCTAAAACGTGAGACCAGACACTATAAAACTCCTAGAGGAAAACAGGCAGAACGCTCGATGACATAAATCAAAGCAAGATCCTCTATGACCCACCTCCTAGAGTAACGGAAATAAAAACAAAAGTAAACAAGTGGGGCCTGATTAAATCTAAAAGCTTTTGCACAGCAAAGAAAACTATAAGGAAGGTGAAAAGACAATCCTCGGAATGGGAGAAAATAAAAGCAAATGAAACAACTGACAAAGGATTAGTTTCCAAAATATACAAGCAGGTCATACAACTCATACCAGGAAAACAAACAACCCAATCAAAACATGGGAAAGAGACCTAAACAGACATTTCTCCAAAGACGACATACAGATGGCTAACAAACACATGAAAAGATGCTCAACATCGCTCATTATTGGAGAAATGCAAATCAATGAGATATCACCTCACACCAGTCAGAATGGCCCTCATCAAAAAGTCAACAAACAATAAATGCTGGAGAGGGTGTGGAAAAAAGGGAACATTCTTGCACTGTTGGTGGGAATGTAAATTGATATAGCCACTATGGAAGATAATATGGAGATTCCTTAAAAAACTAGACATAAAAGCACCATATTGCCCAGCAATTCCACTGCTAGGCATATACCCCAAAGAAACCAGGGTTGAAAAAGACACATGTATCCCATTATTCATTGCAGCACTATTTACAACACGGAAGCAACCTAGATGTCCACTGACAGATGCACGGATAAAGAAGTTGTGGTACATAAACACAATGGAATATTACTCAGCCATAAAAAGGAATACATCTGAGTCAGTCCTGATGAGGTAGACGAACCTAAAACCTATTATAGAGTGAAGTGAGTCAGAAAGAGAAAGATAAATATCATATTCTAACGTACATGTGTGGAATCTAGAAAAATGGCACTGAAGAATTTATTTCCAGGGCAGTTCAGTTCAGTTCAGTCACACAGTCATGTCCGATTCTTTGCAACCCCATGAATCGCAGCACACCAGGCCTCCCTGTCCATCACCAACTCGCAGAGTTCACTCAGACTCATGTCCATCGAGTCGGTGATGCCATCCAGCCACCTCATCCTCTGTTGTCCCCTTTTCCTCCTGCCCTCAATCCCTCTCAGCATCAGAGTCTTTTCCAATGAATCAACTCTTTGCATGAGGTGGCCAAATTATTGGAGTTTCAGCTTTAGCATCAGTTCTTCCAATGAACCCCCAGGACTGGTCTCCTTTAGAATGGACTGCTTGGATCTCCTTGCAGTCCAAGGGACTCTCAAGAGTCTTCTCCAATACCACAGTTCAAAAGCATCAATTCTACGGTGCTCAGCTTTCTTCACAGTCCAACTCTCACATCCATACATGACCACTGGAAAAACCATAGCCTTGACTAGATGGACCTTTGTTGGCAAAGTAATGTCTCTGCTTTTTAATATGCTATCTAGACAGTATGTAAAATAGATAGCCAACAGGAATTTGCTGTATGGCTCAGCAAACTCAAACAGGGGCTTTGATTCAACCTAGAGGGGTGGGATGGGGAGGGAGATGGGAGGGAGGTTCAAAAGGGAAGGGATATATTTATACCTATGGCTGATTAATGTTGAGGTTTGACAGAAAATAATGAAGTTCTGTAAAGCAATTATCCTTCAATTAAAAAAACTTTTTTAAAAAATCTGAATCCAGGCAGTATGATTACAGATCCTAACCTCTGAACTCTCCTCTAATTTTGGCACAAGTCTATGTCTGTCTCCTCCACAAAGCCTGCCAATGCCCATTCACAGGGAGTTCTCCACCGCTCAAAATTCCTCCATTTTCTTAACTTCTTGTTTGCCAGAACAGTTTATAATCTATCTCTCTCTATGCTAAGTAGATTATGAATATCTTAATTGCTCTCCAGGTGTTTAGCAGTGAATCATGAGATCTGGTTGGAGTCCAAGAAATCCTTGATGAATGATGATGCTACAGATGAAGCTGGATCTTTATCTGTCGACTGCCAGAAACAAAGGTTGAGATGATGTAGTTCATTCAGTGTCTTAGTGGGGACTGCCAAGATAGAGGTATAGTTTAGCAATCCAGATGTGTGACCGTAAGTAAGCTTCTTAAGCCTTACTTGTGCAATGGTGTTATACCTGCAATGGTGCTACACCACACTGTGGGGCAGGACCACTGTGAAGGTTACAGATATTGCTGATAGCCAAGTGTAGGGACATAAAATAAAGAATTACCTCTACTTAGAAACGCAAAATAAACTTGGATTCAACTGGAGCAGTGGTTTTCAACTGTGTTACCTGAGCTGAACTTAAAAATAGCTATCCAACGCTATACTTAACCCAGAGGGAGGAGTAAGAAGGGATGAATAGTAAGTGGATGCAGGGTCATGGATGGGGCTCCCAGAGGCTGCTCTGGAACTACAAAAACCTGTTCTCTTAGATTTCATATGCAAACTCACTCCATGAACTTTATTTTGCAAATAAAGAATTCAGTTATGAAGTTAGTTTTAACAACACTTTTGATCCCACTCAGAAAACTATAGACAACAATGTTTTCAAGTCAATAAAAAGTTGCTCTGTTAGACACAGGAGGACTTATGAGGGTATGAAGTGTGTATTATTAGTAAGACAGATTGCCCTTTGGAGAATACAAACAGCAAAGAACACCATGCAGAAGACAACGCTCAGCTTCCTAAGCCATAGAATTTCTTGACCTTTGCCTCCCTGCCTTTCTGAGAAGTGGATACTGCCTAACTTCTGCCACATTCACAGTGAAAACTCAGTTCTCAATACCCTGCAGAAATCAGCTCACTCCCTTACCTACATCCCGCAGCACTCCAGGCCTCAGATCTGTACATGTCTCAATTCCAAGGAACTCCTCATTTCTTTCTCAAGGACTGTGACCCATGGATGTTTCTTTATCTTCTAATAATCAGACACTAAGAGATATGCAATCCATCTTGGACTTCCTGGGCTCTCTTCATGAATGAAATCAATGACCACCTACACCAACTCGAAAGGACCTTTTCCACGATTGGTCCAATGGACTGGATTTAACTATCAGTGAAAAACATTCCCCTTATTCAGACATCACCCACTCAAGTGGTTCTCTTAAATACCTCCATATACATTTGTTTTCTCATTTAACCCAAACCACAGTCATGAGCATGAAAAACGACAAAATCAAATAAAACTTTCTCTTTTTTCTGTTTTCCTACCAATGTGCTAGCCATCAAAGCCAAAAAATCTAAGCTACTCTTGTCAACAACGTGGCCCAGCCGCCCATGATTTTTTAAATTTTTCCTTCCCTCTCAACCTGTTCTTTTAATGTACCTCTCACTATTCTTCAAAAGGATATGTTAATAATCTGCACAGTGTTGATACTCTTCCGCTGAGGCTGTTTTACTGAAAAATAGAAAAGTAACTTTTCCTAAGTATCTCCGCTAGACAGCAACAAAAGAAGGGAAAAACTTACGACAGCAAGAATAAAACTACTTATTATGGTGTTCAAAATTTTCCTTTAACTACTTCCACATAAACAATTTGATGCATGCAGAGTGTGCTACGTTTAGGTTGATACAAATTAAGCACTCTGAGGGTCCAGATCAGGGGTCCTCAACTTTAGATCCATAAGAATCACCCAGAGGGCTTGTTTTACACAGATTAGTGTGCCCTACTCAAAAAATTCTGAATCAGCGGATGGAGAATGCCACAGACTTTGCAAGTACCTAAATGATGTTGGTGGCTGCCATTGCAGGGACCACTTTGCTAAACATTGTACTAAACATCTGAAGTTCCCTAATCAAGAGTCCACATTTTACGCATAGAGTAGTAGGCAAATTGCAGGCCTGATTCAGAAGTCTACACACCGGGAAGGAGGAAAGGAGGGGTGCCCATAGCAAAAGTTCTCCAAAGAGTGCTGCCTAAATTTGTCAGAGGCTTTGTAAATGAACTAGCATTAATGGACTCTACAATCTTGTCACCATTTTCTCACCTGAAAAATCAGAAACAGCCTGTCTCACCTATTACACTAGGGTATTTTGAGGAGGACATTAAAGAGTGACTGAATGACAGGCTAGGAATTATAAAGCACAGACATCATGATGACTTAGAAATTTATCCAGGCAGCAAAGGACATCCTATAGACACAGTAAGTATCTCAGATTCACCAATGAATTGCTGAGATTATGTTTCTTCTAGGCAGAGGAAATTAAAGGGAAAAACGAAGGCAAGCACCTTTGACATGACTCAGTATTTTTCCTTGTAATATGTTTGTAATGTACAAAAATATTTTTTAAAGTTTATTTTTTTATTCATGCTCAATTTTTTTAATTGCTCTGTATTCATAATTCCTACTTTAAAGAAATTAATTGACTATTAGGTTTATAGAAAAAATATATAACTACTTAGTGATGTCTCAAATACTGAATAAAATCTCATTCCATGAAACACCCATTAAGTATTTCAATGAACTGCATAAATTAAATCCTTTGCTTGGTTTAGATTGTTCATTATGTGTCTCTAAGATTTTAAGCTCATGATCCTTTCTTTAGTATGTCACACAATTCATTATTTTGATAACAGAGGTAGTTAATGTGAGTCCATGTGTTACAATTTGAAAATTAAAAAATAAAACAACTGTGACTTGTGAATTGTAATTACTGCATAACTTTCCATGAAAAGAGAGTCCTGAGGCCAATAGGAATAATCCTATGGATGTACTTTTGCTTTAAAGAAACGGGAACTACAGACCAAATTTTAAGGTCTGTGGCAGCTACATCACATCAAAGTTCTGTCAAACTCCTGGCCCTCCCTCTGAAACTAGCTCTGGGTCTCAAGTTGCTTCAGTAATAAACTGGGGTTAACACATACCATCACCCATCCCCGAATCTCTGAGTCTAGTATGATGTTAATTGCACTTGTTATCCATCTTTACTACTGAGCATTCATCGGGAATCCATCTCAATGCAGGAAAGATTTAAAGAACAATTACATAATATGTAATATTGATCTTAGTATTTTTCTTTTTATTCTTTCAATCAGTTGAGTGAATACTAAAATTACCTCTGATCAAATTATGGAATGAATGAACCTGACACAAACTTTGCACTGTGTGGAAGCTCTTTTATGATACAGGTCTTTGTGGGAAAATTACCAATTCTGCAGGATTATAGAATTTGGTAAAAAAAAAAAAAAAATCAGCCTTCCTTGCCCATTGTATAGAATTTACTATTAAACTACCCATGATTCTTAAAAAATAATAATACCCCAGTTACAGCCTGACTATTCACTCCATATAGGAAACAAAGTATTCAATGATTGACTAATGAAAGGATGGAACAGAAGAGTAATTTATCTAACTTTAGAAGGAATTAGGGGCTTCCCAGGTGGTATTAGTGGTAAAGACCCCGTCTGCCAAGGCAGAAGACATAAGAGACCCGGGTTCGATCCCTGGGTTGGGAAGATCCCCTGGAGGAGGGTGTGGCAACCCACTCCAGTATTCTTGCCTGGAGAATCCCATGGACAGAGGAGCCTGGCAGGTTATTGTCCACGGGGTCTCAAAGAACCAGACATGAGTGAAGCAATTTAGCATGCTCCCATGCAAGAAGGAATTAAGCACTAGTGCCTTCCTTAGACTGTGAGAGGGTTTTGTTTTTATCCCAAGAAGCACTGCTAACATATGCCTACTTGACAGGCTGAGTCAATACTAGATTTAGATTTTTTTCTGGAAATAGTTAAGTATAAATCATAAATCAATTCTAATCATAAAAGTTTCCACCAAAAGAAACTAGAAAAAGAGCTTCAGCCTCTAAAAGAAAAAGATTATAGTTTAATAACTGTTAATGAATGCACAGAACAGCTTTTGCAGGCCTATTTGTTTATGCTCATCTGTTATATCATCATTGGTACCTTGTGAGTTGCTTTCCTTATTAAAGAAATTTATTTCTTAGGGATTATTGGATTTATGTTACTAATTTTCACAGTATTCTTTAATAGACCGATGTGATGGAAAATTATACCAAGAAGAAGATTATCGAATTAAGTCACTAAACAAGTGTACCTGCTTCTTCAACATGATGCCATAATCATCTGCTTGTGTCATTGTCCAGGATGGTGACAATAACGACAACTCCTGGGAAGTTACTGAGCTATTCTTTCTGCAAGCAGGGTCATATTTCTAGTCTTTATCATCTAAGTTGATGTTGTGTCCTCCTTCAGGGTTCTTGGTGTAAAGCATTCATCGGGCTGGGAGAAAGCAAAGCATGCATCTTTTTAATCTGCCTCTTGAAGATGAAACAGAGACTGTCTCATTAACGCAGTTATCTCCTCTGCCTTCGCACTGGCCCACGGGGAGCATGACAGTATGTGGTTGCTCCCGGTCATTAAAACCCCAGGTAATAACCGCACACATGTCAACTGCTTGTACTGGCAGACAATGTTGGTTCATTTTTACAACATGAAAATCATTATCATAAAAATGGCACTTTATGGAACACTATAATGGCATTTCCTAAAAGCTATGTAATTGCTTACTTCTTGATATAGTCATCTTAGGAAACTGTCAAGGTTTACAGCCACTCTAAGAGCTTCATCTAAGGTTCCTTTATATCAGTAATAAAACTGGCATTCATTCTTTGCATTTCTTTACCAATAAAAAGCACCATATGTTGACCTGAGAGGTGTAGGTATTACATTTATAGTGCATAGAGTTATTTGAGCAAGAAATTATAGTCAAATTCTTTTAATTTTTTTCCCAATTCATCTTTTTAGGGTTTTAACAGTTGGCAGATTTTCTTAAGTCAGGTTGAATAATGCAGTGTTTGAAACAGACCTGCAAGGGAAAACACAAGCCATTTTACTGCACACACTCAGCTCTATTTTAAAAACAAAAATAAACAGAAAGTCTAAACCTTTCAACTTGTTCTTAAAAACATCTTTGACACAGTGAAATATCTTAATTGCTCAGCTTCCCCCCTTTACAAATATCTCAGGAAGGTTAAAGTATGGAAACTTGACAGTATTTACATTAAATCAGATGTTATTCATTATTCAAGTCCCAATTTGTCAAATTTCTTGTAAGGATATTTAAGGTTCTTTTGTGTTAGTACTGTAGTACTGAGGAATTTTAAAATACTTGTATAAATAATCTAAGGAGAAAGAATTATTTAGATATTTTGCTCAAGTCCATTCACAAAAGAGCATTTACACCCCCCAAAGCCATTCTGCAGGTAACTCGTATCTGGTAATCACCCTAATCTGGTACCAAGATGTTTTCCTACAAAGAGAGAACTTTTAGTCTTGGATTTTTATTGGAGTCTCTTTGAATGAATTATGTGAATTATATATTGGCTAAGGTTTGAGGCACTTTCAGTGGAACACTCAAAGTAAGAGGAACAAGCTTCAATTCAGCACAGCACCTTCAGGCAAAAATACAAATTCATGTACAACTGAAGTCTGAGCAAAGAGCATGTGGTTCAAACCTCAAAAAGTTCTTGTGTAGTTGTGAGAACTGGCTGTGAGAACCCAGGTAAAAATAAGGCACGTTTTATGCAAATGTACAAACAGGCTACACACTACTTCATCTCCCTCACTGTTCAATAAGTGCCTCATCCATCTTATGTTTCCAGTAACATCTCCATTTTTGTGATTTTAGAGAACCTTGGGCATAGACGCAGGGTAAGAGGCCCAGGGTGAGTGTAAATTGCTATTGCCTTAGCTGTGAGGGTAGAGAAGGTGAAATCACAGCCAGGAATGACACTTAGAAAAACATGATAATGATATGCTTCTAGGTATGGGAATTGAGTAAGCCATGGGTATTGAATGAATATATTAGAAATTCCTATCCTTCATGGAGTTTGAAAATGGATGGTAAAATGCTCCTTTGTTTATACCATCTTAAAATATTTAGACAAACATGTGAAATTCAAACAACATTGTTTGGTGTTATAGAAATCAAATATAACAACTGATATTTTTTCCCTACCCATGGTATCTGGAATGCTTGTAATTGGATATATGCAATTAAAGTGACTATTTTCATATCACAATTAAAAAAAAAAAAAGACTCTTGAACTTATTTAAGGCATGAATGGGCTTCCCAGGTGGCACTAATGGTAAAGAACTCACCTGCCAACACAGGCGACATAGAAGTGAGGGTTTGATCCACGAGTAGGGAAGATTCCCCGGAGGAGGAAATGGCAACCCACTCCAGTATTCCTGCCTGGAGAACACTTTGGACAGAGGAGCCTGGCAGGCTACAGTCCATAGTGTCACAAAGAGACTCAAGCGACTTAACATGCACACAAGTCATGAATAATCCAAGGCATCTGTTAGATGCTATCAATATTATTTTTACATATTTGTATATTCTCATTCCTCAGAGGAAGAATCAATGTTTTATAAAATAAAAGTAGATTACTAGTATAGATTTTCTGTAACGTAATATGGATTTCCCACCCCATCCCCCATATCACTATGGTTTTTGTTTTGTTCTAAAAAAATATTCTTCTTGGTGCTATCAGATCTTCCTCCTGGTATGACCATAATAACAAATGATATACTTTTATTTAGTCTCAGAAGAATCCCAGAAGAATTTTCCCAGGTGAAAAACGAACAGCTTACTTCAAACTACCATAGTTCTTTTAGCTGGATTACTATGAACAATCTTATAATTTAGAGCATATGTCAATTGGTAGCTTTAATAAAATACATATTTTGGATTAAAGACATGAAAGTAAGACTTGAAACCATAAAACTCCTACAAGGAAACATAAGTGGTAAACGCCGTGAAATCAGTCTGGGAGATGATTCTTTGGATTTAACACCAAAGGCAAAAGCAACAGAAGCAAAGACCAGTAAGTGTCGCTATAACAAACTAAAAACTGTCTGCAGAGTAAAGAAAGCCAACAAAATGAAAAGACAACCTTCAGAATGGGGAAAGAAATTACTTTCAAATCATGCATCTGATGAGTTAATGTTATGACCAACCTAGGCAGCATATTAAAAAGCAGAGACATTACTTTGCCAGCAAAGGTCCATCCAGTCAAAGCTATGGTTTTTCCAGTAGTCACATATGGATGTGAAAGTTGGACTATAAAGAAAGCTGAGCGCCAAAAAATTGATGCTTTTGAACTGTGGTGTTGGAGAAGACTCTTGAGAGTCCCTTGGACTGCAAGGAGATCCAACCAGTCCATCCTGAAGTATCAGTCCTGAATACTCATTGGAAGGACTGATGCTGCAGCTGAAACTCCAATACTTTGGCCACCTGATGCAAAGAACTGACTCATTTGAAAAGACCTGATACTGGAAAAGAGTGAGGGTAGGAGGAAAAGGAGGTGAGAGAGGATGAGATGGTTGGACGGCATCACCGATGCTATGAACATGAGTTTGAGTAAACTCCGGGAGTTGGTGATAGATAGGGAAACCAAGTATGCTGCAGTCCATGGGGTCGCAAAGAGTCGGAAACAGCTGAGTGACTGGACTGAGCTGAACTGAATATCCAAAATATATAAAGAACTCATACAACACAATATCAACAAATAAAACAAACAATTTGATTAGAAGGTGGCCAGCGCATTTGAATAGACATTTCCCAAAGACATACTGATAGCCAGAAGGCACATGATCAGACGTGCAACATCACTTATTCATTAGGAAAATGAAAATCAAAATCACAGTGAGGTATCACCTCTCACCTGTTAGAATGACTGTTTTCAAACAGACAAGAAATAAACAAGTGCTGGCAAGGGTGTGGAGAAAAGGAAAACCTCATCCATTTTTGGTGGGAACATCAAGTACTGTAGCCATTATGGGGAACAGTACGGACGTTCTCACAAAACGAAGACTCTTAATACTCTCTGGTCCAGCAATTCCACTTCTGGATATTTATTCAAGAAATAAACAACACTAATACCCAAAGAGATATGAACCCACATGGTAACATCCACATTACTAACATTTACAACAGCCAAGACAGAAATAACCTGTGTATCCACTGATGAATAGGGAAAGAAAATGAGGTGTACAGATAAACACTACTGCTGTCATAAAGAAGGAGGAAATGCTGCCACGGGCTACAACATGGATGAACACTGAGGGCAGTATGCTAAGTGAAACAAGCCAGACAGAGGAAGACAAGCACCATTATGATCCCACTTATATGTGGAATCTTGAAAAAAAAAAAAAAATTCAAATACAGAGAACAGATTGGTGGCTGCCAGAGGCTGAGGATCCGGCAGTGAAGGGTGGGTAGAATGAGTCAAAGAGGTCAAATGGTACAAACTTCCAATTTTAAAATAAGTCCTGAGGATATAATGGACACATAGTAACTAGAGTTAATACTGTGTTGCATATTTAAAAGCTGGTACCAAAGCAGAACCCGAAAGTTCTAATCACAAGAAAAGAAATTTTGTAATGATACATGGTGGTGGATATTAACTGGATGGGTATTGCGGAGATTGTTTCGCAGAATATTCACATATTGAATCATGTATATCTGAAACTAATATAATGTTATACATTCATTATATTTCAATATAAAAAAAATCATATCCTACTTTAAAAAAAGAAACGCCAACCCACAGGTGCTTGGGTCACATTCATTAGCAGAGGAAGTCACTGGAATTTATTCAAGGCCTGATACAATTTCAAAAAGTTATTCTCGTGAAAAAGAAGACTCCCGTACATTGAGGAGCTCTTGAATGTCACCTAAAGTTTGTGATGACTGTGCAATTAAAAATGCACTAAAATCCTAGGCAGCTCTCAGGCCGATCTAGGGAGAAAGATAAAGAGAGATCATCAACATTTCCAATCATGAAAGTGATAATAGGGGAAAAGAGGTAAGTGAGGGAAAAGCCAGGTAAGTGAGAAGGAAAAACGTGTGGCTAGACAAGTGATTAAATAGGAAGGGGAACTTCCTCAGACTTAAAAGACTACTGCACCCAAGTAGATGAATTAATTTTGAGAGTTACTCCAAATGGTCACCACTGGCAAAACAATGGTTACAAAAAATATAAATAAGAGATAACATAATTTTGAATTCTGGTAAACAAGTGGATCTGAAAAAACAAATAAGGACATTAAAAATATATCAAATGCATGTAAGAATTAAAGATTTTAAAATTTAAAAAATAAAAAAAATAAAAATAAAAATAAAAATATATCACATATAAAGAGTAAGATAGCACTGATTGTGGTCATTTGATAAAACTAATAAAATGGAATCTAATTAGAGTTATAAAGTGATCAGCTTGAGAGTATAACTTAAATTTAAAATAGTGTTTAAGCCTCCAGTTGGTAAGGACAATCTCCCTTGACAGTATAGAAGATGGCACAAAAGGTCCTAAATGACAAATGACCTTTATTCACACCTTATAATTCTCACACGACATTCAGAGGTTAATAGATAACATCCCTTAGGCATGCACAAAATCTCTGCACCTATAAATGCAGAGATGTATCTGCACATGATTAACCATAGACTCTTCTCAATACATCCTCCACACGTTAAGGGGGCATGATGAACACACACACACAAACACACTCACACACATGAGACATAAGAGTCTGAATTAAAGAACATGAGCCATTGCTCATTCCCTTTAATGACAGATAAAATTCTTACCCCAAAATAGTGAGGATTATAGTTTGTATTCAACACCTAGCGCCTCGTTGCTGAACAGATGCATAATGTCTACTTAAATTCATCAAACATGAGAACAACAGAGGCGAGTACAAATGAACAGCATTTTATAAGAACTTAATAAGAAAATCGACTTTCATGAAGCCAAGCAATCACCTTAACAAAAAAATCTCTTGGGCTATATAATTCATTTAAATATTCTATTCCGTTTAAAGTATTTCTTTAATAACAATTTAATATTTCACAAGATTAAGCACCATCTTACTATCAGTTGTTTGCCTTTGGAAGGTTTTAGTTAGATTAAATGAGCAGCATATAAAAAATATTTTTTATCAGTTAGGTATTTTAAAACCTGAAAAAAGTATTCACAATTCAGAGAAAGCTTATTTTAATCCAAAGGTGTTATCATGGCCCATTTTTGCCCTAAAGGCAATATATTTCTCATCAAAATGAAGCATGATAGCAAAATCTGTTCACCTAATGGAGTCATCACTGCTCTTTTCTCTAGTTGAGACACTTTCCCAGTGAGTTTAAGTTCTGGCAAAATCTGTTATGGTTCACTGGGCTTCATTATTCTTTAAGTCATATAATTAAATGATCACAGGAAATAAAAACATGGCAGTGCCTATCAATCATAAGAGTTCTGTGTTCTCAGACATCAAGAATCAAAATGTCACGAAAGACTGATTTTATAAGGGCCCCAGTTGCCACTGATGTGGCAGCGATTTCAGTGACTAAAAAGGTGATTCACTAACAAGACCTGTAAGAATTTGCGACTAGCTGGCCACGCATTCTTCAGTTCTTTACAACCCAAGTTTTCATGTCATATTGTCAGTTATGTGCCATACTTCTGAGAGGAAAAGAGCAATATACAAAACCATCAGTGACGCTCAGATAAAACTAACAATAACAATTTAATTGTCATCTTGCCAACGGGATTGTTTTAATGACACAACCTAGTCAAAGTAACGTGATTGCAATCATTCACAGGATACTATGTCAGAAGAACGTTTCAAACATTAAATACACACTTCTGCCTGAAAATGCTCTGGACCTTCCATTGTCGGCTTTGGCTTCCAGCTCTGTCTGTTACACATTCATTGCATCCTGTACTCAGGAAGAAGGAATATTTAAAACAAGCTTCTTTTCCTTCTAACTATTGCAGCTGCTTCTGCCAAGCAATAAAAGTTGCTAGAGAAATCATATACACACATACATGTAAAATTAGGGAAACAAGCTGCTTTATTGCCTTGACTTAAAATAAGCTCAATCAGTAGAAAAGAAAAACGTTATAATATACAGCTTGATGAGCAGCTGAAGACAAGAATATACTCAGACGCAATTCTAGAATTCAGGATATCTTACTCAGGGTTTGAATGAGACGAAAGACATTTCTCCTCTTAATTTTGCTAAACCACTGAATGAATAAGTGAAGTTTATGTGGGGAAAGCAACCCGAAATAGACAGATACATAAAATGTACTGAAATATGATTCTGAGACTTTAAGGCAGAAAATGCAACATCTTGCTCTGGTTTAATTATAATTCATAGAGTGCTATTTTATAAACGCTAATTTATGAGTTCAAGGTTCTTTGAATAAGTCAGCAACAAAATTTAACTCAATGTTAACAATTACTCTTTAGGATAAAAATCAAATGTATCGCTAAGCAATAATTAGAAGCTAGATTAATAAAATTATAAAGATGAAAATCAAGAGGCATATTAACTAACACTTCACAGATCAAAGGAAAGAAGACACTGAAAGGCTTTTTTTTTTGTTTGTTTTTTTCAATAGCCTTACTTTTGACGGTCGCCGTCCGGGTACAGTTGTAAAGAATAGCCAACTCTCCAAACACTTTTCCGGGACCCATGGTGCACAGCTTCACGCCTTCTTTCGTAACTTCAACCTTACCATCTGAAAAGAAGAAGGAAAGCATATCATTTTGATTTTCCCTCGTGTTTTATTTCATTTGTTGCATTTCTAAGATGGGAGAGAGGAGGGCCAGGCTCATTTTCAAAAATACAAAGCAGTTACCAACTAAAACAAAATCATCCTCAAGATGCAATGCAAGAAATGTAAATCTTGTCCTAAATTATCTTTTCTTAAATTCATCATTGATAAGATTGGAAAGGAGACTACAAGAAAACACCAAAAAAAAAAAGGGATAGAAATAAAGAAGTCAAAATGTGAAATTATTCCAAATGTGATAGTAGAAAACTCTCGTAATCCAATTTTAAAGTCATTTTGAATTTGCAAGGAAAAATTGAGTGAGTGTGTTTTCTACAGCACACTTCATATTGCGAATTTTCATCTGAGTAAGGCAGCTATTATGCAAAGGGAAATTACTTTGACCCTTGGGCTTTATTCAGTTGCAGCTCACAGTATCTTTTATTTTTAAACATCTTGTCCAACTTGGCCAAGACTGTTTTATCTGCTTCTCAGCCCTGCAACATGGACTGTAAGGAAACCAAAGTACTGATTATCAAGGTTGAGGGGAAAGAAAGAGACACTGGGACAGTTGGTGTTCCACAAAAGATTTGGAAAATGAAGCGCTAAAGGAGGAAAAGCTAAGGAAACAGCGTACAGTGGATATATATTGGTGCCTGAAAGTAAAGAAATGCTATTCATGAAGGAAATTTTAAATATATATATAGATATTTTAATTCAAAGCTATGCACACTAAACCTTTCATCACCTAATATAATGGGGGAAGAAATATCAAGGCAACACAGTCTATCCTATACTTTATCTCACCCTTTTATTACTCTTCCCAGTTACTTAGCCACAGGCTGCAGAAGGGGAGCCTAATGCTTGGCAGTGGCTAGAGACTGAAAAGAATTAACACTACCAAGTTTGTCTGAACGTCAGGGCTTCATACACTGTCTCCATAAATTACCCCCTTTAATCTATATGCTTCCTGTAATATTTAACTTTTTAGAGCTTTAGCTTTACATTTACTCCTTCCTTTTTAAAAATCTACCCAGTTTTACCTACAAATAATATATTTATGAAGTCATCAGTTCCGTTCAGTTCAGTCACTCAGTCGTGTCCAACGCTTTGTGACCCCATGAATCGCAGCTCGCCAGGCCTCCCTGTCCATCACCAACTCCTGGAGTTCACTCAGACTCACGTCCATCGAGTCCGTGATGCCATCCAGCCATCTCATCCTCTGTCGTCCCCTTCTCCTCCTGCCCCCAATCCCTCCCAGCATCAGAATTGTTCAAATACGTGAGATAAAATCTTATACATTTAAAAATTTTAAAAAGCTGAATTCATAACTGATACAATGTGCCACACACACCAGCCATGAAGCAAACCTAGAAGTGATTATACATTTACATAGCGTAGGAAATGGCAATCCACTCCAATGTTCTTGCCTGAAAATTCCGTGGAGAGAGGAGTTTGGCAGGCTACAGTCCACAGGGTCACAGAGAGTCAGACATGACCGAGCAGGCACGTGCAACAATACATTTACAAAGGAATTCCAAGTATAGCCTATACAGACTCAGTGGGTCACTTAAAAAAATTAAAAATAAGATAGTCAAATTTTACTGCATACACACAATGAATGGTTCCAATGTCGACCTAATCAACTTCCCTTAAAGTCTTTAGCTTCATCTTGAAGCCACCCTCTTCATTTACATTCCTTTCTCTTCCCCTCTGTGTCTAAAAACAAGATTTCTTTTAAATGGAGTCCAGGTGCATGGAAAGCAGGTGGGCCTGTATGTGGCTGTTTTGGTTGTGAGGGGACAGATGTGGGGAAACAAATAAGGAAAAAGTCAAATAGGCAGAATACTTAGCACGCTTATGCAGAGGCTTACAGCCCTCAATAAATGGCCCAGTATGGAGGTTTTTCTATGCTTATAATTTGATATTAACTTTAAGAATACATTTTAATGAAACTACCTCAGATCATCACTGTGAGTCACTTCACAATGATAATTAATGATAGTCCGCAGAAACTAATGCAACACTGTAAAGCAATTATACTCTAATAAAAATAAATAAAAACAAAAAGCTCCTAATAGTGGTCTAAACTTTTTCCATTATTTTCCCTGGCTAAACTCAACAATGTCTAGAGGCTATGAGGACTGTTACTTGAGGTACTAAAAATAATCCAAAATGTAGTTAATCTGTATCTTCTTTACTTGTTCTTTTTATTCCTTTTTTTAAATGTGATACTATATTGCTATTGTTTTTACTATGCCCTATCTCTACCAGGAAAGAAAAATGAAGAAACATTCAAGTTATTTTTATCTGAACTCTGCTAAACTGTTAAAGTTGTTTGTGTGAGAGGTGTTAGAATATTGGATTAAAGAAAGCCTTGATGGTTCTTTATAGTTTCACTTGACTCTTGATATCACTCCTGCACGAACAGTTGAAAGCTTTATCACAGCAACTTGAGTGTACTTTTTATTTTACTTCAGGTACCACATGCTCATTTACGATGTAAAATGGGCTGAGTCAAAAGTCCTAAATTTTGCCACACTGAACAATAATTAACCTACCTCTTGCTTTTTGGCACCACAATTTATGTACCACTTCGGGGAGATGGTCAGTAATAACAGATCCATAATGAAGAATCCATGCTGCTGCTAAGTCGCTCAGTTGTGTCCAACTCTTTATGACCCCATGGACTGTAGTCCACCAAACTCTTCTGTACATGGAACTCTCCAGGCAAAAATACTGCGGTGGGTTGCCATGCCCTCCTCCAGGGGATCTTCCTGACCCAAGGATCAAACTCTCATCTCTTATGTCTCCTGCATTGGCAGGCAGGTTCTTTACCACTAGCACCACCTGGAAAGCCCATACTTCCTTTTTTTTTTTTTTTTTAAATAAGAATCAGTAGTTTCTATAAATAAAAGAAGGTATTGAATTTACAAGAAGACCCAGAGTCTCCCGACTTTATTGGCATTTTTTTTAAACTAATCTGTAGTTTGGGGCCATAAGGACTTTCACAAATAAGGCCGATCAGTTTAGAGATTTATTACTGGCAGGCTGAGACAGAATGGTTGGCAATAAGCTAATTATGAATACTCTGTGCTGAGTTCTAATAATCTTGGTTGGAACATGCAGGACAGCTTGATTGGTCATTAAAGGGAGACAGTTGTTCTATCAAAGGTCCCATCTAGACAAGATCTTCCATCTCCTTCGTTGTCTAATACTTTTATGATGGTGTAGGTTTGAGAACACAATTTTTACATTATGTATTCTCTCATGAGGGTTTCTATGGCTAATATATTCAATAGGAACATTTAACATTGAGATGGCTGAGCGGTGCTGTGATCAGCATGGGTATATTTTCTCTAGGAGAAGATATGCATATGTTATGAGAAGATTACTACCATAAGTTTAGTTAACATATGTCATCTCACAAATACAGTTGTTGGGTTTTTTTTGCCCCTTGTGATGAGAATGTTTAGAACTTACTCTCTGCTTCCTCGATGCATTAAGAATACTACTATATTGAACTTGCCTTGTCATTTTAGGTTAGGAGTGCGGTCACTTGTGGAAGAAAGTAGAACTCCTTAAGGCTACTATGGGCTAACTAAAGGGAAAAAGCCTTCTCCTTTCTAGGGGCAGATGATAGTCTTAGATAATCTTCCTTAAGAATACGTCTTGTCAGTTATTTACATATGTCTTCTTTAAGTCAGTATAAATGGAGAAGGCAATGGCACCCCACTCCAGTACTCTTGCCTGGAAAATCCCATGGACGGAGGAGCCTGGTAGGCTGCAGTCCATGGGGTCGCTAGGAGTCAGACACGACTGAGCGACTTCACTTTCACTTTTCACTTTCATGCATTGGAGAAGGCAATGGCACCCCACTCCAGTGTTCTTGCCTGCAGAATCCCAGGGACGGGGGAGCCTGGTGGGCTGCCGTCTATGGGGTCGTACAGAGTCGGGCACGACTGAAGTGACTTAGCAGCAGCAGTAGCAGCAGCAAGAAGGAAAAAGACAGTCTCACTATTAGATGGTAATTTATTCTCAAATTAAAGAAGGGCAGTGGGTCAGCACCTTATCAGTTTTCTGTTTAAGCTTGATTCCAAGTCCAAAAGGATATGGTCTCTCTGGACCTAAGCTCCTGTTCTTTTGATGAGGTGTTAATTTGGATTGGAAATCATTGTTTGGAAATTTAACAAAAGATTGTGAAAAATTGCCCTGTTTTAGTATTTACTATTAGGTGAGTTTACTTTAGTTTTTGTTTGTTGGTTTTTAGTTTACCAGTATCTTATTAAAGATTGGGCTTCCCAGGAGACAAAAGAGACGAAGGTTCCATCCCCGGGTCAAGAAGATCCCCTGGAGAAGGAACGGAAGCCCAACGCCAGTATTTTGCCTGGAGAATCCCATGGACAGAGAAGCCTGGTGAGCTACGGTCCATAGGGTCTCAGAGAGTTGGACAGGACTGAAGCCACTTAGCATGCACACACATTAGAGATTAAAGATAAGAGAAAGTGAGAGAAAGAGCTAAACAGAAGTGACTTCTTCCCTAAACTATCTGTGTTTTCACAGTTTCTGTAACCATCACATCCTTATGATGCTTTACATGGGGCCAAGCTTCCCATTCACAGGAGTCACTTTTCTTACATAATCATAGAGATTCTTACTAGAAGCACAAAAGTACTAGTCATCCAAATGGAATGAAACTTAGTCTGAGGTATAAGAGGCTAGTCGAGGTTGAAGCTACATGAGTGAAGACCTCTGTTTTCTCTTTCAATTAGGAAAATCTGATTTCCCTTCTGGTCATGACTGCTATAAATACATTAGATCCAATTTTTCATTACACTAAATTACAATTGATTGTAATTCATATTGAATATGAAATAAAATCAAAACCGGTGTACTTAACAATCAGAGAATCAAAAACATAAGTGATGTATCTAGAACTAAAAATCTCACTTATGGGAACTAAAAGGAAGAAGAGAGAGAGGTTAACATGACATTAATAAACGTGAAACTCATTTTTGTTTTGGCTTCTAACTCTGAGGTCTTGGGCTTCCCTGTGGCTCAGCTGGTAAAGAATCTGCCTGCAATGTAGGAGATGGGGGTTGGGAAGATCCCTTGGAGAAGGGAACGGGCACCCACTCCAGTATTCTGGCCTGGAGAATTCCATGGTCTGTATAGAATATGTGGTCACAATGAGTTGGATGCAACTTTCCACTTTCACTTTTTATGAAGTCTTAGGGCATATGCGCTTATCCACAAAGGAAAGCTACGGGAGGAAAGGGAATGAAATTTAACCAAGCCGGATACAGAAAATCATCTGAACCAGCGGAATGAAAGTCTGGAATGAACAAATTACATTACAACATTTCTGTCCTTAGAGATATTGAAGGAGTAAGAATTGACTAAATCTACTGTAGATGACTCAGCCATTGACCAGACATGAACAGAACTCTGGAAAGACTTCACAAGACAAGCATGATGATTCCATAATCTTTCTACATCTTATGTTTAGAAATCCTAGCACTTTAAAGTACTCCAAAGGCACTAGATAAATATCAGTGGACTAATTCGACTTCTAGTGATGAAGAAAACCAAAGACAGGACAGATCAGAGATATTCACACATAGGGAAGACATAGGAAGTAGTCTAAACATTCCCTGAATAACAAGAGTTGAATAGATAATGTGATGGCCTCAAGTTTATTAAGCTCCATTCTTGTCATTCACAATGTATTTTTGTTCTATTACTTCCATGATACATGAGCACCTCATTAGTCTAACCGATGAATGGCCATGTCTGTAGTTCCTTTAGCACGTGACAAACACTATGATCAGTGTCAGACCTATGCGGACGCATCGTTATGATTTCCGTGTTTCTTATGTAATCGTATTCAGTTGGGGAGACTTTTGGACCTAACACCATGGTTCTCAAATGGGGTCACTTTTAACCCTAGAGGCTATTTGGAAACATCTGGAGATACTTGTTTGGTTCTATGAAAGTTTTGGAACTAAGGAGGTTCTTCTGGCATCTAGAGAGTAGAGGAACATCACTCAACATTCTCCAATACACATGTCAGCCCCTACAAGCAAGCATTATTCAGTGCAAGAATGCAAGCAGTGCCAACGTTAAGAAACTCTGAAATGAACTATGTCCACATGTGTATAAAATGCTCTACCTTTAAAGGGACAATTTTGACTTCCGCTTAAAAAAGGAATCTCTACCAGATATAAATTGCAAGCTAAAAAAAGGCTAGCACCAGGTTGCAATATTTAAGTAATCCATGTCGCTATTAGAATAGAATTAGAATAAACATGCAAAGCTACTTTACTGACTTATTTTCCCCAGCAGATGTCACCTGAAATAGAAATGATTATAAAAATTTTTGAAGCAAGACTTACAAGAGTATCCTGCTGATGTTAGAGTGACATCAGCATTTTTCCAGGCACACTTGAGACCATCAGGTTCTAACTCTACTGCTGAATGGTTGAAAGATCTGGGATAAGTTATTTAACTCTCTAATGTGTCAATTATCTCACTAAAAATTTGGTATAATTGAACTTAATAGGTTTTGATAATTAGATAATGCATGTGCCAAGATAAAAATACATAGGTTAAAAAATAGTTCTTGAGGAAACTGTACTTCTTTTTAAAGAAAAAATACTTTGATAAGCTGTTTTAAGGAAAAAAGAAGCAGGGTTCAAGGTTTTGGTTCATAAGATTCAGGAGTGGAAAGGAGAAGAGTGATAGATGAGCAGAAGCAATAAAAAGAAAAACATGAGCAAGAAACTGGAGATTTCAGAGAAAGGGGCAGGCAGGAAAGCTTCATGTTGAGAGAGGCTTCAAGATTTTTAGTAGGAGGGATGTCTAATGTACAATATTCAGTTAGTTGTTGCCAGAATTAATGTCCTACATTTCTCTCCAAATTAATCTGCTTCACACTAATTTCCTGTGTAAAGGCCTTGGAGGAAGATAAAAGCTTGAGGAAAGATCCACTGCTTGGATACATCAATAAACAGAAAAGCAAGGAAATGAAGAATGAGTGATAATGGGGAGCTGGAAAGCAGGAAACCCTACAGTATCTATGTAAATTGTGTAATTATAAGAAACTAAGGACTCAGAAATTGGCAGATATTTGAGGGGAGGACACCAGTCTTTTCACAGGATGTGAAATGGGTGCTTAATCCAATTTCACCTAAGGCTAGGAAGGTTAGAAAAGAATGCAGTGACCAGAATGGTGTTGCTTCAATCAGAGATTATGTCTCCTTTATCTAAGTTCACCTACTACCTTTTAATGGCTCTTAGGAGGCAGGAAAAGAATTCTGAAATCACAGCTTCTAAACTAATATTCTGGTTCTCACTGCTCTTGACATGTCAGACCTTTAGACATTCAGTTTCTACACCAGGGCAATGGGAACAGCTACCTGCTTCACAGAATTAATACGTGAAATTTATGTCAGAGTTTGGTGTGTGATCAAGCTCTCTACACATATTAGTATCCACTAAACTAATTGAAGGGCCAGTCATTTAATCCTGCAGTGACTGGCTGTAAATAGATTAGAAAATTCTCATGAGTGAATAAATGGGAGTGTTAGTGAAACTGACCACTGGGGTGATCATGCTTCAGGGAAGCCTGAGGATTTTGTTTTATACTGCCTATGGAGTCCAGAAGAAGGAAAAACAGTACAGCTGACCCTTGAGCAATTCAGGTTTGAACTGCATGGGTCCACTTAGATGTGGACATTTTTCAATAGTGAAAACTTCAGTACTATCGACATGGAGCAGGAATCTGTGGGGCTGCTGGGCATAGAAGCCTTTCCATGAACCTCATTTCTTGTTTGTAGGATTCCAGCCTCCATGACCTTCCCTGATTCCCAAAGGGCAGGTGTGAGGAATTAATCAGGGAAGGGAGTAGATGCAGAGACAAGAACAGTCAAGAAACAATAGTGTAGCCTTGGGGCAGAGTCCTGGTTCCACCTCAAAGATACACATAACAATATCTTTGTGTTCTTTACAAACTAAACCCTCCAACAAGCAGAGTTAGCATTTTTCATTCCAAGACCACCTGAGACCAGACTAAAGGCACCAGAGAGCTCGTCAAGAAATTATCTGAGACCAGAATAAAGGAGTGCAAACCCTGCACACACCTAATCTGATCAACAACTCTGCCCCTGAACCACTGCTATAAACTCCTTAAGAAATCCTTCTGGGCTTGAACACACAGTTTTCAAGGGCAGGAACCTGCTGTCTCCCCCTTTGCTGGGCAAAGCAATAAAGCTATCCATTTCTTCTTCACCCAAAACCACAGATATGAGAGGGACAATTACAACTTTTACTTGGATTAATTTATGCTTGCTAAAGTATCAACTGTAATAAAAAAAAGCATCAACCTCCCACTCTACTTGGTAAAAGTATTTTTGTACTGTAACTTACTTTACCCAGCAGAACAATACATTTCTCACAATCCAAATTTTTATTTCATAGCTTAGATTACCCTTGATGTGACATTTGTATTTCTACCCCCTTTAAAGTAATTATGATTCTCTAGAGCATACAGCAAGCACTCGCCTATCTTCACATTTTTAAAAAGCAGACAAAAAACAAAGGAGAACCACACAGCCTGAAAAATACTCTGAACAGGTATTAAAAAATGAAAAATAAAAGAACTTACTCTCTCAAAAGCAGTTGTTCAAATGGCCTGGAACAGGTTAGGAATGAGAAGATTTGGCTTGAAAGTTATTCCCAACACAAAGAAAATGAACTTTGTCCTTGTGTATCACTGAGAACAAAATAAGCTGAAACCAGGATAATATTTTAACGAGTTAAACTGAAGGTGGAATAAAACTGCTGAACACCCCTCTAGATGGCAGTCAGGGGAAATGGCAAATTCAAGTCTTGCAGTAAGAGAGTTTTATCAGTTGATACATAGGTAAACAAAATGCGGAATTCTGTCAAGCCATAGTAAAGAATGAAGTACGGACTCAGGCTACAATATGGATCAACCTCGAAAGCATGCTAACTGAGAGAAGCAAGTGATTAGGACCACATATAACTGAAACCAAGCAGGACCCTGTGGGGCCCTCCTAAGTACAAAAGCCGCTCTATGTTTTCCATTTCTCCTAGTTTCCAAAAGAGTAAACTCAAGCAGTTAATTAGGAAAGCAAGGGAATGAAGAAACAAAGGAAAAGCAGTCAAACAATAAAAGTAATGAGAACTTAAGCAACAGTTCAGCGCTAAGCAGAGTCCTAGCTCCCTCAAAGGATATATGTAACAATCTACTGTATACCTTTGAGCTGTCGTGCAGAAACTAAGACCCTTACCTAGGTGGAAGATGCTGATCAGGAGGACAGAGACCCTAGACTGACTGGAACTAGAAGAAAGCCATGCACCCTGCATCCCTCATCCCAAATGTTGCCACCAGGGAGTTGGGTCTTTCACCCATTAGCTGCCCATTCTTCTTGCTTTTTGCCTGGTAATAAACATCGTGCTTTCCTTTGCCACAACCTGGCTTTATGGTGCTGTAGATGAGTAGACCCAAGTCTGGTTCCATTTATACTTCATGTCCAGAATAGGCAAATTCACGGGGAACTGAACGTGGATGACTAGTTGCTAATGGCTGGGAGAGATGAAGGACTGTGGTATGATGGTGTAGGGGTTACAACATTTGTTTTACAATAATGAAAATGTTCTAAATTTGGCTCTGGTGATGGATGCACACATTATAAAAATACTATTAATAAAAGCCACTGAATATCTTAAATTAGTAAATCATATGGAATGTAAATTATAAAATAACAAGGACTTACCACAGGCACATAGTAATGGCTCAGTTTTAAGACTAACCATTAATGCCATATATAGGATCGTATTGCCCCTTGAGAATGTTGAACATTCAGATGATTTGACCTCCATTATTTTTCAAACAGCCTTTCTCCTACTCCCTTTAGGACACTCACACCAACATTTTGCATCAAGCATGACCTCATTTTCCTTCCCAAATTACCGTCAATCCCTTCCCAACTTCATTGAATGATTAACACCACCAAAATCATCATTCAGTCATGAGATCAATGACTATACATCCTTCTTACTGTCAGCACACTTAATCTACTCAATTATATTTATTCCATAACTAGAAGCCTTTCCTAAGCCTTTGTCCACAACTAACATAGAGCTCCTTTTCTGGATTCTTTGCCACCAAACAAACCAGCAAAGATATTAGAATCATTTTCCTTGATACTCTTCTCATAAAATATCCCTCTGCTATGAAATTTACAGTAGTTTTTATAGAGTCAAAAATCAAATTCCTGGTGCTGTATATCTAGTCTTCCCACAAACTAGGACCTTTCCTAAATAAATCTGACACTGAATCTTTGTCTTTGTCAGTCTCTTTAATCAAACTTCATGGTCCAGCTCAAAAGTTCTTAACCTAATAGATTATATCTATATCTATGCATATAGAAATATATATATATTTCTATATATATAGATATACACACATAAATATATATATATATGTATATATACCCACACATATATATATATAAACCTAATATTGATGATGTACAGGGAGGCCTGGCATGCTGCAGTTCATGGGGTTGCAAAGAGTCGGACATGACTGAGTGACTGAACTGAACTGAATATATATATGCACGTGTGTGTGTGTGTGTGTGTGTGTGTATAATCTTTGCTTTTACTGACCTCTGTAAAAATGAAGCATTTCCATAGTAATAGGCCATACAAGCATTAACAGTTCTTGTGACTTTGTCACAAATAAAAGTTATATTTTATATAATAGCTGTTTCAGAAATCTTAAAAACTATACTTTCCACTCAAACTCATGGCAGTTGATAGATACATTGTTAGGTATTATTTAATGTGTTAAAAAATACACATGCATTAATGAATCAAAAATGTTTATTAAATTCTTTTTATATAATTTGTTTTCTTGGTAATTCAAAAGCAGCCAGCCTTATGTACTTTAGAATATTCTGAAATGAGGTCCCTAAAGAGCAAAATTCTGCAGAGATGCATAGTGCAGAAAAAGATTATTCAATTAGCCAGAGGTTCTTAATCTAGATTCCTCATAGAATCTTAGCATGGTATTAATAACTGTCACTAATGGCCCAGAATTTGCATGAAAAGAGAAGACAATGTAAATTAAAAACCAAAACAAACACTATTCTTGCTGGTTGGAATCCTTGTTAAAGCATAACATTATAGATTCTGTCTCACTGTTTGTCAGCTGAAGTCAAATGACCCCATGGACATCTGGTTCACCTCTCACTGTAGACTGTTAACTTACTAATGTATCTTTGGCCATAGGAAGGAAAGAGGAAGTGGTAGCTCTTCTAGCACAAATCCAGTAAGATAAAGGAAGACATACTAGATATACTGCTTATATGGAAACTATAAAAATAGAGGCTTTATCTTGAATGTTAAAAAAAACCCACACACTTTGCCTTAATACATTTTTGTTACTCACCCTTCTAATCTATTGCACCCAACTAACTGTATTCCAGACACAGGACTGGAAAAGGTCAGTTTTCATTCCAGTCCCAAAGAAGGGCAATGCCAAAGAATTTTCAAACTATTGCAAAATTGCACTCATTTCACATGCTAGCAAGGTAATGCTCAAAATCCTTCAAGCTAGGTTTCAAAAATACCTGAACAGCAAACTTCCAGATGTACAAGCTGGATTCAGAAAAGGCAGAGGAATCAGAGATCAAATGCTGCTGTTCATTGGATTATAAGGACTTATGCCAGCATGCCCCAATTCTCAGGACTGTTGTAGTCAGTGCCCCTGACCCTGTGGCAGGCCACTGTCAACCCACGCCTCCGCCAGAGCCTCCTGGACACTCAAAGGAAAGTCAAGCTCAGTCTCTTCTGGGGTCACTGCTCCTTTCTCCTCTGTCCTGGTGCACACAAGGTTTTCTTGTGCCCTCCAAGAATCTGTTACTTTAGCCCGGTGGAAGTTCTGCAATGAAATTCTACTGACCTTCCAAGTCAAATTCCCTGGGGGTTCTCAGTCCTACACAGAACCCCAGATTGGAAAATCTGTTGTGGGCCCTAGAACTTTTGCAACAGTGTGAGAACTTCCTTTGTATAACTGTTCTCCAGTTTGTGAGTGGTCTGTTTGGCAGCTCTGTAGTGGAATTAATGGTGACTTCCTCCAAGAGGACTAAACCAAATCTGTATTTAAACAGTGGAAGTGACAAATAGATTCAAGAGATTAGATCTGATAGACAGAGTACCTGAAAAACTATGTACAGAGGTTTGTAACATGGTATAGGAGGCAGTGATCAAACCCATCCCCAAGAAAAACAAACGCGCTAAAGCAAAATAGTTGTCTGAGGAGGCCTTAAAAATAGAGGAGAAAAGAAGAGAAGTGAAAGGAAAGGAGAAAAGGAAAGATATACTCATTTTAATGCAGAGTTCCAGAGAATAGCAAGGAGAGATAAGAAAGCCTTCTTAAGTGAACAATACAAAGGAATAGAGGAAAACAATAGGATGGGGAAGACTTGAGATCTCTTCAAGACTTTTAGAGATACTAAGGGCATGTTTCATGCAAAGATGGGCACAATAAAGGATAGATTGATGGAACTAACAGAGCAGAAGATATTAAGAAGAGGTGGCAAGAATACACAGAAGTACTGTACAAAAAAGATCTTCATGACCCAGGTAACCATGATGGTGTCATCACTCACCTAGAGCCAGACATCCTGGAATGCGAAGTCAAGTGGGCCTTAGAAAGCATCACTACAAACAAAGCTAGTGGAGGTGATGGAATTCCAGTTAAGCTATTTCAAACCCTGGAAGATGATGCTGTGAAAGTGCTGCACTCAATATGGCAGCACATTTGGAAAACTCAGCAGTGGCCACAGGACTGGAAAAGATCAGTTTTCATTCCAATTCCAAAGAAGGGCAATGCCAAAGAACGTTCGAACTACTTACAATCTCACTCATTTCACATGCTAGTAAAGTAATGCTCAAAGTTCTCCAAGCGAGGCTTCAAGAGTACGTGAAACAAGAACTTCCAGATGTTCAAGTTGGATTGAGAAAAGGCAGAGAAACCAGAAACCAAATTGCCAACATCCAGTAGGTCATAGAAAGCAAGAGAGTTCCAGAAAAACATCTACCTCAGATTCATTGTGCAAAAGTTTTGACTGTGTGGATCACAGTAAACTGGACTATTCTTCAAGAGATGGGAATACGATACCACCTTACCTTACTTACCTGCCTCCTGCAAAACATGTATTCAGGTCAAGAAGCAATAGTTAGAGCTGGACATGGAACAACAAACTGGTTCAAAATTGGAGAAGGAGTATGTCAAGCCTACATATTGTCACCCTGCACACTTAACTTATATGTAGAGTACATCATGTGAAATGCCAGGCTGGATGTAGCTCAAGCCAGAAACAAGACAGCTGGGAGAAATATTAACAACCTCAGATATGCAGATGATGCCACCCTTATGGCAGAAAGTGAAGAGGAACTAAATAACCTCTTGATGAAGGTAAATGAGGAGAGTGAAAAAGCTAACTGAAAACTCAACATTCAAAAACCAAAGATCATGGCATCCAGTCCCATCACTTCATGGCCAATAGATGGGGAATCAATGGAAACAGTAACAGACTCTATTTTCTTGAGCTCCAAAAATCACTGCAGATGGTGATGAAATTAAAAGAAGCTTGCTCCCTGGAAGAAAAGCTATGACCAACCTAGACAACATATTAAAAAGCAGAGACATCACTTTGCTGACAAAGGTCCATATAGTCAAAGCTTGGTTTTTCCAGTAGTCATGTATGGATGTGAGAGCTGAACCATAAAGAAGGCTGAGCACCAAATAATTGGTACTTTTGAACTATGTTGTTGGAGAAGACTTGATTGAGAGTCCTGTGGACTGCAAGGAAATCAGAACCAGTCAATCCTAAAGGAAATTAATCCTGAATATTCTTTGGAGAAACTGACGTTGAAGCTGCAGCTCCAATACTATGGCCACCTGATATGAAGAGCCGACTCATTGGAAGAGACCTTGATGCCGAGAAAGATTGAAGGCAGGAAGAGAAAGGGACGACAGAGGGTGAGATGGTTGGATAGCATCACAAACTCAATGGACTGAGTCTGAGCAAGCTCTTGGAGACGCTGAAAAACATGGAAGCCAGGTGTGCTGCAGTCCATGGGGTCACAAAGAGTCGGACATGACTGAGCAACTGAACAACAATAACACTGGATCATAAGAGAAAGCAAGGGGATTCCAGAAAAACGTCTACTTATGCTTCATTGACTATGCTAAAGCCTTTGACCTTATGGATCACAGCAAACTGCGGAATTCTTAAAGAGATGGGTGCTCCAGACCACCTTAACTGTCTCCTGAGAAACCTGCATGGAGGTCAAGAAGCAACAGTTAGAACTGGACATGGAACAACAGACTGGTTCAAAACTGGGAAATGAATACAAGAAGGCTATACGTCATCAACCTACTTCTTTAACTTATATGTAGAGTACATCATGTGAAATGTCAGGCTGGATGAATCACCAGCTGGAATCAAGATTCATGGCAGAAATATCAACAACTTCAGGTATGCAGATGATAGCACTCCAACAGCAGAAAGTGAAAAGGAACTTAAGAGCCTCTTGATGAAGGTGAAAGAGGAGAATGAAAAAACTGGCTTGAAACTCAACACTCAAAAACAAGATAATGGCATCTGGTCTCACCACTTTATGGCAAATAAATGGGGAAAATGTTTAAGCCATGACATATTTTCTCTTCTTGGTCTCCAAAAATCACAGAAAATGGTGACTGCAGCCATGAAATTAAAAGATGCTTGCTTCTTGAAAGGAAAGCTATGACAAACCTAGACAGCATATTAAAAAGCAGAGACATCACTTTGCCAACAAAGGTCCATAGAGTAAAAGGTATGGTTTTTCCAGGGCTTATGTTCGGATGTGAAAGTTGGACCATAAAGAAGCTTGAGTGCCAAGGAATTGATGCTTTTGAATTGTGGTGCTGGAGTTGACTCTTGAGAGTCCCTTGGACAGCAAGGATATCAAACCAATAAATCCTAAAGGAAATTCACCCTGAATGTTCATTAGAAGGACTGATGCTAAAGCTGAAGCTCCAATACTTTGGTCACCTGATATGAAGAGCCAACTCACTGGAAAAGATCGAGGGCAGGAGGAGAAGGGGGCAATAGAGGATAAGATGTTTGAATAGTATCGCCAACTCAATGGACATGAGTTTCAGCAAACTCCGAGGGACAGTGAAGGATTGGGAAGCCTGGTGTGCTGCAGTCCATAGAATCACAAAGAATTGGACATGACTTTGCAACTGAACAACAACCCTAGTACGGATAAACTTTTATTAATACAAAGAAACCCAATAGATTTAAAACACTTAAAAGGATGACCCAGAGGGATGGGATGGGGAGGGAGGAGGAAGAGGGGTTCAGGATGGGGAACACATGTACACCCATGGCAGATTCAAGTCAATGTATGGCAAAACCAATACAATAATGTAAAGTAAAATAAATAAATAAATAAAAATAAAATTAAAAAAAATAAATTAAATATTTAAAAGGATGTAAAGTTCTACCTAATCTTGAGCAGCAACTAAAGAAAGTAATTCCCATAAAATATTATTCCTAAAGATAGCAAAATATCCATGAATGATTTGTCTCGATCTAAAAGTGTCCTGATTCACTTATGTTCTGAATTCAAGCACCTCTAAATGACATTAATGTCCATATTTCTGTTTTTCTAGATTTTAGTTCATCCACCAACTTGAGAACTTTTCATTTGAGCAACTAGTTTCTTTTCTTTTTATAAACTCTCCCAGCACACCCAGAGAAGGAAATGAAAGGAATTTTCACTCTGCCTCAAGACAGGCTAACGATTACCAGCAGATCCAAAGTAAAAATTATTGTGTTTTATGTTGTGAACATTATAAAATAGATATTAACTGACAATGTGCTTCTGTTCATTACACAGGTTTTACATGAAAATCAGGATATAAAGGACTTCCCTGGTAGTCCAGTGGTTGGGAATCTGCCTGGCAATGCAGGAAACAAGAGTTTGATCCCTGGTCTGGGAAATGGGATTACATATGCCTCGAAGCAAGTGGACCTGTGGGCTTCAATTGCTGGACCCCATGCACTTAGAGGCTGTGCTCTGTTGCGAGAGAAGCCACTGCAATGAGAAGGCTGAGAGCACAGCTAGCGAGGGGCCTCTGTTTGTTGCAACTAGAGTAAAGCCCACGCGCAGCAACAAGGAGCACACGCGTGGCAATGAAGACCCAGCACAGCCAAACGGTAAACAGTCAAACAGAGTGAAGAATGCCAATGGGTTTTAAAAATGGGATATAAGAATCCACCCAAACAATATCAGAAGAAAACTCTGGTGTCTAACATATTAGAATGCAGAATACAAACACAATATAGAAGACATTTGGCACAGTGTGATTTTAAATTATGCTTGAATTCTTAGAAAGCACTCTGCCTTGTATGTCACTGCAGCTTCGCAGGGAAAAAGAATGGTAAAGTTCACTAGCCCTGGGCCTTTATTTTTAATGTTCACCTAAGGGGCTTTGGAGCCCATTGTCTCTACTGGGAAAGTATAAAGTCATGAAAGATGGCAAGGGGCCAGTCAATATCTCCAGGATTATAGAGCAAGAATAAAATTAAAGCTCCTTAGTGAGACCAAGAGAGAAGGAAATGGCAACCCACTCCAGTGTTCTTGCCTGGAAAATCCCATGGGCGGAGGAGGCTGGTGGGCTGCTGTCTATGGGCTTGCACAGAGTCAGACACGACTGAAGCGACTTAGCAGTAGCAGCAGTAGTGAGACCAGGACAAAGAGCTTACATAAGTTCTTCACATTACCCACATATTTAATTCATTACAAAGCTCAGCAAAAATCAGAAGCCTTTTCCTGTGTTAATACCACCCTGTAGAAATGAGAAAATACTAAAGACATAGGACTACTTAACCCTTTTTGGGCCCTATGCAAGTTTGACCAGAACTGAATTTTAGTTGCTACCGTCAGCAGACTTTTGATGAGTGAGAAGCTTAAGCAAGTCTTGGGAAATATTGTCCCAGATAAAATCATTGTATTATACATATTTACATTAGAGAAGGTAGCTTAAAAATCCACTAATAAAAATTTCCATTTTCCAAAACAGTCTTTGGTATATATCAGCTAGAGATATATGGTTTTAATAGACAAAGAAGATAACGACATAGAGACAGAGCTGAGTGGTTTTTGTTGTTGTTCATTTGCTGTGAAAAAGTATTACAAGCTGGCACTCAATCAATCTATTTGGTAAACAAATAAAGATCAGCTCTTCCAGCTCTATAGGTGGAAAATGCAGTCACAATTCTAAGAATGAACCTGGTTGAATTTTAAAAGAAAGTAATACTCTCCCCTTTATGTGGGTATCATGACAATATTAAAACAAATTAAAAGCTGGGACAGATGCATAATTCGCAGAGACAATCCATACTTGTAGTGAGATACACTTAGAGGCACAGGCCAAGAACAAATGAGAACCTCTACCTGATGGGAAAACATAAATGTCAATTTGTTGAAAGAGTTCATGTTTTCCATAGGCAAGAAACATTTTCTAGTCCCTTTCTGTGCCCAGCAGAAACATGTGATACCCTCAAAGGTATTGGATCTTGAGTTGAATAAAGATTACCTATCCAAATTAACAAGGAGCCATTTCTACTCTTAGGCTCAGCGGCAAAGAATCCTCTTTTGCAGGAGACTGCCTGCAACGTGGGAGATGTGGGTTCAATCCTCACATCGGGAAGATCCCCTGAAGAAGGAAATGGCAATCCACTCCAGTATCCTTGCCTGGGGGATCCCATAGACAGAGAAGCCTGGAGGGCTACAATTCATGGGGTCACAAGAGTCAGACATGGCTTAGCAACTAAACCACCATCAGCACCAATTATAAACATAAGCTTCATGGTTATGTGCCAGAAGAGAATGAAATATTCACCAGAATATTTGAAACAGACATATCACGTAACTTTTAAAATTCCAGCTAGGCATCTGTAGATGAGTTTTCCAAAGTAATTGGAGACATGACTGAGTTAGTTATAACTTTGTTGGATAAAAATTCAAGCCTCATGTATATTAGCTAGCTATGGGGCAAATAGGACATGAACGTTTTATTAGAGAAGATATAGGGGAAAATCAAAGAAAAGTTGCAGACAGAGGAAAATGGAAATGAGGATGGATCTGCGAATTGAGGACTAAAAGGAGAGAGATAAAGTTAAGGAAATAGGATGCAGAATAGCAAGAAGAAAGTGTGGTAGGTTACTGCATCAAAGATAGCAGATCAGTATTTGATTACCTGGAGTTTCATGTCGGCCTTTAGGAGAACTCTTATGTGTCTCCTGAAAACTGATCAGAAATGAACCTACAGGGATGCTAGCTCTTGCAGATACTTCTTCATGGAATTTCTTCTGCGTGGATCACAAATAGCTTAGATGTACTGGCCAAATAAATTTTCATAGTGATTGGGATATCAGGTGCCCAGTTCCTTATCTGCTCTCTAAATCCCAAAGTTGTTTCCTCACTTGACTTCAAAACGCAACCTGAACTAACGTGAGGCTATTTATAGTCTTTATTTGCCCTAAAAGAACATGTATACATTTTTCTGCAGAAATGTGATTGATTGTGTTTGATTATAGGTGCTGCCCTGCACATGCCATTGGGGTTATTATATAATATGCAATACCTGTACAATATTCCTTTTCTAAAGTGTGAAAGGTTATGAATTCTGAAACATCTGACCCCAAGGGTTCTGAAAAAGCCCTTGCAGATGGGTAGTATTAATACTTTACTCTGGATAAAACTTCTCCCTTTATTATGGGTGGGTCCTGGTGTAACAGTCATGTAGGGAAAAAGTTTGCATCTCAAATGAAAAACTACTGCTGACAGCAGGTACGTTAGGAAAGCACATACATAGAAAAGTATTTCTTACTCTCTTGGGTTTTATGATAATATTGTCCAGATGGACCTAAGAAAATGTCTATGGTGGGCGGGGGGGCGGGGGGTCATCCTTTCCAAAGCATAAGGCAGAGGTGGAGAAAATATGTAGGCCAAAAAGAAATAAAAGAGGGGACCTTGGAATGAAGATCAAATCTAATGGATGAGGACAGTTGTTTTCTTCTAAAATTCAAGGTGATAGATTTCCTTTATATAATTTGATTCATGGGAAAGATTCAAACTTTATATTCCTAAATCTTAAGACAGTTTGTAGAAACCTTAAAGTGCTTTGTGGAAACTAACACATTTGAGAAATTGAAAAAAGAGGTTATGAAATAATTCCAAAAATAATTGGAACAGAAAATAATAAAAGTCCATGTAGAGAGAGAGATAGCCAAGACCTAAGAAACAGAGATCAAGAACGCGTGAGGAAAGCCACAGTAATGAATCAATTTCATTCCAAGCTTCCTAATAGTGAGGGAACTTAAACAAATATGTTACTTTTTTCTCATCGCATATATATACAGGAGTAGGAGGAACTCTTTCGGAGAAAAGAAAAAATCTTGTCTTTGGATTGTGAGAGAGAAAAAAAAGACAGCATGGGCATCGTTGTACAACAAACTGGTACCATCTATAGCAGATTTACCAGGCAGAATGATTAAATATATTAATATCCTGTCATGAATTACTAAATATCCACTTTTATTGAACTATTAGTACTTAAATGAGAAAACATTTCAGACTACTACTCAATTGAAAGAAAACCCAGAACATTTAAATCAATGAAGATTTACCACCTAAGGGCAGGGGGACAATCTTTTCAAAAGTATATCGTAGTTTCAAGTGTCCAACACAAAAAGGATAGATGAATCAATCAATCAATAAACATTTGCTGAATGAATGTTTGGGCAGGGTTTCAGGGTTAATGTGAAGATTTTTTTTCTTTAGAGAGATGAGCAATTTTTTTTTCCACTAAAATGAATGTTTTAGTGATGAAGAGCTACAAGTCTATTTTTAACTACCTTATTCAGTTAGCATGGCAGGCAGTTGTAGACGGTGGACAATTGTGTATCCAGCCACACAAAACATTTTAAGACCTATGAGTCTTCCCCAAACATAATGCTATAAAATGTCCTTTTGCTAAAAATACTGGAATCAAGTAATTATCTACTTTTGAATTTTAATGAATAGGCCATCTGTTCACTCAAATTGAAAAAATGAAATTTTTCTACAAATTAACTGCTTGATGAGATGTCTCTGGTGACTAAATCTTCTCTGCTGTTTTTTGTTAGGTTTAACCTAAAGGTGACAATTAGCATATTATTCCAAGCTTTATAAACTACAATATGGAAAAAAAAAATGTTTGGTTTTTTTTCTGATCATATAATCATCACAGTTATCTGTTTCCTTCACAGGCTATGTTATCAAAGGCTATTTTTTATTACCATAATTTCCACACACACTCTATTAAAATGAATCACTAGGAAGAAAAATCTGCCCATTTTCACTGGTGATGCTTATGACAAAGTTTTCATTCTAAACATTCTGATTTATGGATTATCACCATAATGATAAACAACAAATGTTTTCAATCTCATTTTCCTCCTTTCCAAGAACATTGTGTTTTCTTTGTGCTGAGCTCTCCAATACGGTAGCCATTTTCCACATGGGCAATTTTAATATAATTAAAACTAAATAAAATTTAAGTGCTGTTTCCTCAGTTGCTAACCATGTATCAAATGCTACATGTTGTCACCACATTGAATAGTACAGAATCTTTCTATCCTTTCAGAAGGTTCTGGTGGATATGACTGAAATATCCTTCCTGTTCTATTAAAAACAATACAACAGGTTGAAAAGGCAGTTGCTTATGCTAAGCCTTGTGAGTTCAGCTCTCACAAGCCACTGAATCTTAACACAGCCAGTCAAGAAGCACCTGATAGCTTCTGTTAGGTGATCTGCCTGACAGACCTTGCTATTTCCATTAGAAAAGTAACCTTGCAATAACCAACGTGGAAAAAATCTTTCACTTTGTATAGCTCCTCGGAGCACCTTTGTATCTGGCTAGATGGGATTTTGCCCAACACAAATGTTTGCTCAAGTAAACTTCTTAAAAATAGGGACATGCCTCAGTTTACTTTTGAGCATTTCTTACCATCATCCCGCCAAAGACTCATTCCTTCTTTTCATCAGTGAAGACCAACTTTTCTCTTCAACTTTCAGTCAGGTCTATTTTGTCTAAAAACTATTAAAGACATGTGCCCTGAGCCACCCTCGTCAGTTTAGTTCCTCAAAATATCACATCATTCTACAACTAGTTGATTTATCTAATATCGCTTTCAGTTTTTTTAAGTCTTTAGGATGAAAAAATGACAAATTGTGTACAGTTGTGGGAAACAAAAGCAAAATTGGTGGCACTTTATAAATAATGCAAAACAGCACCAAGACTTTGGCAGAAAAGATACTTCAATCATACCAGCAGCTAAAGCTTTTAGTCTAATTAAAAATGAAAATGCTATTACAATCTGAAATTACATCTAAGTTATTGAATTAGTATGCCTGATATTACAGTTACAGAAAATATTCAAGATCTGCCTTTTAGAAAAAAGCTTCCTTTGTCTAATTGGCCACAGATAAAGGCAGGGTTCTTACAGACTATGACTGAATTGAACCAGGACTAAACAATCTCATTTGAACTTTTAGAAGCAGTTTTAAAGGTGTATACCCGATATCATGTGGGAATTCACCTATAAACTAGAACTGGTTAGAGAGATAACATAATTCAATCATTTTATTCAAGCTTGATCATTGCCTTTAGCTAGGGCGCCCATTTCATTCTAGCCCACAAGCCTCCAACACACATCAATACCCAACAGAGTCTGTTAAGTCACAATGATGAGGTTTTTTGTACTTGGCTTTTCTTTCCAGAACACTCCATGCTAAGACCCTCACTATTTCCCAGACCTAACTAATTTCAAGGAAATTTCTCATACTCAGTTCATTCAGTTCAGTCGCTCAGTCATGTCTGACGCTTTGCAACCCCATGAATAGCAGCACGCCAGGCTTCCCTGTCCATCACCAACTCCTGGAGTTCAGTCAAACTCATCTCCATAGAGTCGGAGTGATGTGATCAGTCATCTCATCCTCTGTCGTCCCCTTCTCCTCCTGCTCCCAACCCCTCCCAGAATCAGGGTCCTTTCCAATGAGTCAACTCTTTGCATGAAGTGGCCAAAGTACTGGAGTTTCAGCTTCAGCATCAGTCTTTCCAATGAACCCCCAGGACTGATCTCCTTTAAAATGGACTGGTTGGATCTCCTTGCAGTCCAAGGGACTCTCAAGAGTCTTCTCCAACACCACAGTTCAAAAGCATCAATTCTTCAGCACTCAGCTTTCTTCATAGACCAACTCTCACATCCATGCATGACCACTGGAAAACCCATAGCCTTGACTAGACGGACCTTAGTCGGCAAAGTAATTTCTCTGCTTTTAAATATGCTGTCTAGGTTGATTGTAACTTTCCTTCCAAGGAGTAAGCATCTTTTAATTTCATGGCTGCAGTCACCATCAGCAGTGATTTTGGAGCCCCCCAAATAAAGTCTGACACTGTTTCCACTGTTTCCCATCTACTTCCCATGAAGTGATGGGACTGGATGCCATGATCTTCGTTTTCTGAATGTTGAACCTTAGGCCAACTTTTTCACTCTACTCTTTCACTTTAATCAAGAGGCTTTTTAGTTCCTCTTCACTTTCTGCCATAAGGGTGGTCTCATCTATATATCTGAGGTTATTGATATTTCTCCCAGAAATCTTGATTCCAGCTTGTGCTTCTTCCAGCCCAGCGTTTCTCATGAGGTACTCTGCATAGAAGTTAAATATGCAGCCTTGACGTACTCCTTTTCCTATTTGGAACCAGTCTGTTGTTCCACGTCCAGTTCTAACTGTTGCTTCCTGGCCTGTACACAGGTTTCCCAAGAGGCAGGTCAGGTGGTCTGGTATTCCCATCTCTTTCAGAATTTTCCACAGTTTTTGTGATCCACACAGTCAAAGGCTTTGGCATAGTCAATAAAGCAGAAATAGATGTCTTTCTGGAACTCTCTTGCTTTTTCCATGATCCAGTGGATGTTGGCAATTGGATCTCTGGTTCTTCTGCCTTTCTAAAAACAAATTGAACATCTGGAAGTTCATGGTTCACGTATTGCTGAAGCCTGGCTTGCAGAATTTTGAGCATTACTTTACTAGCGTGTGAGATGAGTGCAATTGTGTGGTAGTTTGAGCATTCTTTGGCATTGCCTTTCTCTGGGATTGGAATGAAAACTGACCTTTTCCAGTCCTATGGCCACTGCTGAGTTTTCCAAATTTGCTGGCATATTGAGTGCAGCACTTTCATAGCACCATCTTTGAGGATTTGAAATAGCTCAACTGGAATTCCATCACCTCCACTAGCTTTGTTCGTAGTGATACTTTATAAGGCCCACTTGACTTCACATTTACTAGGTATTTCCAATCGCCACAATAACCAACTGGTATAATGGATCCCCCCATTTCCATCTTGATGGTTCATGGTAAAGAATCCGCCTACCAATGCAGGAGACCTGGGTTCAATCCATGTGTCAGTAAGCTCCCCTGAAGAAAGAAATAGCAAACCACTCTAGTATTCTTTCCGCAGAAATCCCATGGATGGAGGAGCCTGGCAGGCTACAGTTCATGGGTCACAAAAGAGTCAGACACGACATAGCAAGAAAACAACAACATTCCCAGCCAACATGTATTTCTTCCTGAACTCCTTTTTCCCTCTTGTCATGATTCTTTACATAAGCATTTATTATACCCCCATATAAGTATCCATTATACCCCCATTATCAGAGAAACTCTGCATTTTAAGGATTTTTTTTTCCCAGCAATTAATGAAGACACAAACACTGTTCTCAGATTAAACTGGATTCACTTCTTTGCAACAGGTGGCTATATTTCTATTATTTTATAGAAGACAGATTGCCTAATTGCTGCTTTAACTAGACTTTACATTATACAGTAATTGCTAAGTGTTCTTCTCCAAGCACACCATAAATAAACTTTGAAGTAGTGTCCCAAAGACCTGTGTCCCAAATTGATCCAGGTCAAGTAAACCAGGATCTAGAGGGCAGGGTGCTAACTTTTGCAGTTCTTAACACTCCCCAGGTGATTGCCATATGCTGACGGACTCGGGCTTCAGGATCTGTGCAACCAATGAAATATCTGATAAAAGAAAAGAAAGTAACCCCATAAATGAGCTGACAAAGCCCACCTTTTATGGGTGGGGGTGGAGACAGAAGGGAGGACTTCTATTTTGAAAACCAAAACCAAGTTAATGTCATGGAAACCATGTATCAGCAGACCACAACAGAGTCATGCGAGCTATTAGAGCTGGTATATTCTCACTAGAGCAGAAAGCAATAGGAAAAATTTAGACACATAAGAAATTTTAATTTATAGAATTGTTAACAAATGTCTTCAATGAATAATGTTCTTTAAAAAAAAGAAAAGACATTAAGGCAGGGACTGGCAAACATTTTTCTGTAAAGGACCAGACTATGAGTATGTTAGGCTTTACAAGCCACATGGTCCCTGTTGTAGCTCTTGAACTCAGCTGTTGTGGTGTGAAAGCTCCCATAGACGGCACATAAATGTATGAGCACGCCTGTGTTCTAATAAAACTTTATTTACAAAAAAAGGCAGAGTATTGGATTTGATCTAACTGTCCTGTGCAAACTCCAGCATTAAGGGATATGGCATTTCTTTAAAACTATTATGCTGAATTGTATTTTCTGAAGATCCCTAATAATATCTCCCATCTCACAAGCTCTTCTAAAATGTGCCCTTACCATTTCCCCCATCAAGAGGCGATTTCTATTTTGCAACCTTTTAGAATTTCCTATAACTGCTTTGGCAAATAGAATATGATACAGATAATGCTGGCCTGGCAGCTTCTGCTTCCCATCTCTTGGAATGCTCTCAACACAGCCCAGCCACCATGCTGTGAGATACTCAAGGTACACAGAGGATTGATGTGCAGGCACTTCAGTTAAACCCCAGCTTGTGGTCAGCACTGATTGCCTATCACATGATTGTGGAACTGTGTTCAGTCCCTCATCTTTGCAACCCCATGAACCCAGGAGCCCACCAGGCTCCTCTGTCCATGGGATTTTCCAGGTAGGAATACCAGAGTGGGTTGCCATTTCCTTCTCCAGGGGATCTTCCTGACCCAGGGATTGAACTAGTGTCTCCTGCATTGGAAGGCAGATTCTTTAACCACTGTGACACCAGGAAAGCCAATCTTGTCATTGCGTATGTGACCCACATTTGTAACTTATGTTTCTAACAGACAGTGCTATCTGGAATCGACATGTTTATGGGAGATAAAAATTAACCCCCTTGGCAAAGTGAAAGTCACTCAGTCATGTCTGACTCTTTGCAACCCCATGGACTGTAGCCCGCCAGGCTCCTCTGTCCATGGGATTCACTGTGCAAGAATACTAGAGTGGGTTGCCATTTCCTTCTCTGGGGGGTCTCCCCAACCCAGGGATGGAATCTGCATCTCTTATATCTCTTGCATTGGCAGGCGGGTTCTTTACCACTAGAGTCACCTGGAAGTCCATCTTAAGATTTTTAAGAGCTTAAGATTTGGTTATCCTAAATATATATACTGGCCAAGTACCCGTATAACTCTATTCCCAGACGCTACCTGACTACAATCACATGAGGGATATTCCCCAAGAAACACCTCCTGAACCCAGGTCACCCACAGAACCACAGAAAATTGTTTTCAACCACTAACTGGTCTGTCATGCTGCAATACAAGGAGAACAACTTTGCTGTTGTTGTTATTGTTCAAGGATTGAGGGCACTTTTTCAGCTAACGCAAATGTGTTTAATTAGATAGAATTTTGGTAATACACACAAGCAGACACTTTTTCATTCCTTCAAATTAAAGAAATGTATTTCCTCTAAAATTCAGGGATAAGTCTCACTTAAGCCATATGTCTAGGTCACCCATAAGTACAATGGCTATATTAAAGCGAAGTCGCTCAGTCGTGTCCAACTCTTTGCAACCCCGTGGACTGTGTCCTACCAGGCTCCTCCCTCCATGGGATTCTCCAGGCAAGAGTACTGGAGTGGGTTGCCATTTCCTTCTTCAGGCTATATTAAGGAAATCCATTTAAAAAGTGTTCTAAAAGTTCTTCTTTACTCATGTTAATCATCATAAATTTAGTCATGGGTACACTCAGGGAAAGGCATGTCCTGAGGAACTGTCTATGTTGTAGCTGGGCCTTTAGCTGCTACAAAGGAAGAGGAGAGTGGAGCCATTAAATACTTCTGTATCACTGTGACTCTGAGAAAGATCAGAAATGGACTATGTGATCAAATTAGGTTAATCCTAATTTGAACTAATTTTTCTTTAAAACAATTTAAAAAACAACAACAACAACCCGGTACTAAAAGTACATGGTGTTTCAGAATTGACATGGCACATTTTTAGAGTTATTTCAAACCTTGAAACTTCCTGCACACGGCTTCATTTAGAATGGATTCTCACATTTGGAATGGTTGATTAATGCACCATCTATTCACACGATAATTGTAATACTGAACAAATAAATCTGAGTATATTAATATACAGACTCTTTTGGCAAAAATAATGGAAAGAGTGAAACCAAATTTTACTGAAGAATTTAAGTTTTAACTAAGAATAACTCTGGATCACTTAAACTGGGAAGATTATTAAAGTGAGAAAACTAAATTCTAATGTGCTTCTGTGGATTCAGTAAAGAGACAGATGCTGAAATCTGAAAGAAATAGCCCAGAGGCAAGAATTAGGATTCCGAATAATACAGTTAAAAACTGGAGAATATAGGAGACAAAATTATAAACCTTGTATTAAAAAGGATGAGAACAGGGAAATATGACTCAAGAGAGTAATTTTCTTAGAGTCATCATATATTAGAGTTGAAATATACATTCCAGGTCATGACATCCAATCATTTATTCTTCAAATGAGAAAAACTAGATCCTAGGAATCTCAACAATGTGGTAAAATAAAAAGAAAACAAAATTTCTGCTGGAGGAGAATCAGAACTAGAACTCGCTTCTCCTGTCTAGACTTCTGTTTGAGTTCTGGCCACTCCAGTGCTGCTGTTTTCAGAAGGATGAGGACTGATGGATGGAAGGGCAGAGCCATGCCTAGTCACCTCCCGATTTCAGAAGTAAGCACACACCTTATTACTAGGATGGCCAGTGCAGAATATAAAAAGCACACTGGATGTTACGCCAGGTAAATAATGTTAACAGAATTTTTAAACAGTCCAGGTTCGATGCCTGATACAGGATGCCCGGGGCTGGTGGACTGGGATGACCCAGAGGGATGGTATGGGGAGGGAAGTGGGAGGGGGGTTCAGGATGGGGAACACATGTACACCCGTGGCGGATTCATGTCAATGTATGGCAAAACTAATACAATATTTTAACGTAATTAGCCTCCAATTAAAATAAATAAATTTATATTAAAAAATTAAACTATATGAAAAAAAAGAAACAATCATATAAAAAGTCTAAGAAAAAGGCAAGTCATACATTTTTGAAGACAAAGAAAACTGACAAGTCTTAGATAAAACAAATATGATACTCACTTATTTCATAATTTCTCAGTCACAAATTTATAATTCCTCAGGAACATCAAGAGCTCAACTGACTAAACATAAATTGAGATAGTCTAGATAGGAAGTGAGTTGGACTGTGAAGAAGGCTGAGCACTGAAGAATTGATGCTTTTGAAGTGTGGTGTTGGAGAAGACTCTTGAGAGTCCCTTGGACTGCAAGGAGATCCAACCAGTCCATTCTGAAGGAGATCAACCCTGGGATTTCTTTGGAAGGAATGATGCTAAAGCTGAAGCTCCAGTACTTTGACCACCTCATGCAAAGAGTTGACTCATTGGAAAAGATTCTGATGCTGGGAGGGATTGGGGGCAGGAGGAGAAGAGGACAACAGAGGATGAGATGGCTGGATGGCATCACAGACTCGATGGACTTGAGTCTGAGTGAACTCCGGGAGTTGGTGATGGACAGGGAGGCCTGGCGTGCTGCGATTCATGGGGTCGCAAAGAGTCGGACATGACTGAGCAACTGAACTAAGATAGGAAAAGACGACTAGCTCTTAGGTCTTAAGTGTTTAATTGCTTCTTTTTCTCAATACACTGCCTGGTATATTCACCATGGAACAGCAGCACAGAATATTGAAATGAAATAGCTCTTGCTGAGGCTCAGAGTAAGAAAGGATTCAGGGACTTAAGTAGCTAGTTACCAAGAATTTATGCGGGGAAACAGAGTTGTTTTGGAGTAGTCCCACGTTTCTCTTTTCAACTCTAAATAATTTTAATATTTCCGGTCCATATGTGTTATACCTATTCTCTTTCTGACTTTATAGGCTTAAACCATCTCCTTTCCCTGATTCCATTTACTTGAGGTCGAGCTAAAAACATCATTTCCCTGAAATTTCCACTTTCTTGACTGTTTTCCTTGCCCTCTTGCAAATTCTTAGGTGTTTTCTGCCTTTCCAGAGAAGTGTCTTTAGAGATCTACTTCACAACACTCACCCTGAGTCTTTATGCGCCACTTTCAGATAAACACAAGTGCTTTTAGGCTGCAGTGTTCCAGAATGGCTCCTGGATTCTTCAGATTACAGCGTGGAAATCTCAGAATGTCCTGCTCTTGAGAATCTCAAAGAAGCTGCTCATGGATATTTCCATCTGTATGGCTAAACTTTTAGACTGTGCTCTGCTATGAAAGATTTAAATGTCTGGAATTTTAGTGAAGCTATTTCTATACCTCTTGACTGTATCTGGAGACCCACTGATAACTTTACCTTTTAAGCAGAGGTCTAGCAAGCTGAGGTCTACAGGTGGGACAGATGTCCTCCAGTCTGGAGTAGAGAGCTGTGATACCAAACAGCACTGTCACTAAGGAGAAGTACAGATGGTACAGGTGGAAGAGGAATGAAGGCTCATGTGCATCAGGAATCTTAGGAGTAACGGTTGGGTTTAAAGAGAGAGAAACATTAATACATTCTAACATCTTTTTATCTCATTATTTCTTCAGTTCAGTCACATCCAGCTCTTTGTGACCCCATAGACTGCAGAACACCAGGCTTCCCTGTCCATGACCAACTCCTGGAGCTTACTCAAATTCGTGTCCATCGAATTGGTGGAGCTATCCAACCATTTCATCCTCAGTTATCCCCTTCTCCTCCAACCTTTGACCTTTCCCAGCATCAGGGTCTTTTCCAGCGACTTGGTTCTTTGCATCCGGTGGCCAAAGTATTGGAGTTTCAGCTTCAACATCAGTTCTTCTAATGAATATTCGGGACTGATTTCCTTTAGGATTGACTGGTTGGATCTCCTTGCAGTCCAAGGGACTCTCAAGAGTCTTCTCCAACACCACAGTTCAAAAGCATCAATTCTTTGGTGCTCAGCTTTCTTTATAGTCCTACTCTCACATCCATACACGACCACTGGAAAAACTATAGCTTTGACTAGACTGGCCTTTGTTGGCAAAGTAATGTCTCTACTTTTTAGTATGCTGTCTAGGTTGGTCATAGCTTTTCTTCCAAGGAGCAAGCGTCTTTTAATTTCATGGCTGCAGTCACCATCTGCAGTGATTTTGGAGCCCCCCAAAATAAAGTCTGTCACTGTTTCCACTGTTTTCCCATCTATTTGCCATGAAGTGATGGGACCGGATGCCATGAGCTTAGTACATTGTCTCTTGGTACAATTAAAGCACACAGATAGGAATAATCATTCAAATTGATGAAGAGATTGAGGTGTAGTGTAGTCACAGCTATCCCATGACTACGCACTTACAGCCCGCAGTTTCAGTGCAGGGACCTTCGTCCTTATCTCACAGTTCCCAGCATATGGCGCTACTACACCAAGAGGCAGAGGGAGAAGATGTTTTGTGAGAGAAGAAAAATATTCTCTGAAATTACCTATTTGACGACAAATGCTGGTTCCACGTCTAATATGTTTCAGAATTCATATCTGAAGCTGTCAATTTGAGTAGTTTCTCATTTTTAGGGAAAAAAATCCCAATTAATTGTTGGTTCCAGGTGGTTTTTAGCTTTTCTGATTAATCAGATTTGCCCTTTACTGCAATCTGGATAGTTCCCTAGAGAAAAATCAAGTCCTCTATTTAATCTGTGAAACTGTTCATTTATAATTTATAATTTGAAGTTCCACATGTACAATAAATCTGGCGATTGTAATGATGTAGGCCTTTAGAATTCCAAATGCAAGGCAGCTATTGAAGGGCAGAGCCTTCAATAGGCAAATTTGAGTCAGATAGAGAATGAATATAAGCTATAAAGATGAGGATTACCCCAGCACAGTCTCAGTCAAGTGATCAAGGTCAGCATCAATCATGGTGAGTCCTGCTGATGAACCCTTGATACGAGGGCGTGTGTGTGGGCGCTCATGTGTGCACTCGTGCACACTCAGTGGCTCAGTCTGGTCTGACACTTTGCAACCCCATGGGCTGTAACCCACCAGGCTCCTCTGTCAGTGGGATTTTCCAGGCAAGAACACTGGAATGGGCCACCATTCCCTCATCCAGAGGATCTGCCTGACCCAGGGATCAAACCTGCACCTCTTGAGTCTCTTGCATTGGCAGTCTGATTCTTCGCTTCTGCGCCACTTGAGAAGCCCTGATATGATGAAAATGATACTTTATTTCTGTCGTTTTCCTTCAAAAAACATAACCCCAGTCTAATGTTGAGAAAAGCAGACAAATCCAGCTGAGGAATATTCAAGAAAATATCTGATCAGTACTGTGAAACTCGTTAAAGCCAAAAAAAGCCTGAGAATCTGTCACAGCCAGGAGGAGCGTAAGAAGAGACAGGGATTAAACATAAAGTGTAATCTTCAATGGGATCTTGAATCAGAAAAACATTAGGTTTGTAAAACTTCTTGATGTAACTATATATTTACAGAATTGATTACCACTAGAGTAGTTCTTTCAGAAAATCTGCCCTGTTTTTTGAAATCATATGTAATTAGACTTTACAACATGTATAATTTTTCCTATATAATTCGATCTTCATAATTTTGTATTTGTTTCCATGGTGGCTCAGTGGTAAAGAATCTGCCTGCCAATCCAAGAGATGCAGGTTGGATCCTTGTGTCAAAAAGATCCCCTAGAGAAGGAAATAGCAACCCACTCAAGTCTTCTTGCCTGAGAAATCCTGTAGGCCAAGGAGCCTGGCAGGCTACAGACCATAGGGTCACGAGAGTTGGACACGACTTAAGTGACGAAGCAGCCCCCCATCAACCAACAAAGCCAACAAAACGTGAATAAAAATGGGCTCTAGTTATTAAAAATGTATCAGCATTGGTTCATTCATTGTGACACATTAGTACATTACTGTGAGATGTTTATAATGGTGAAACGGGGTGCAGGATACATGAGAACTCTCTGTGCGTGTGTGCACGTGTGCTAAGTTACTCCAGTCATGTCCAACTCTTTGCGACCCTGTAGACTGTAGACTGCCAGACTCCTCTGCCCATGGGATTCTGTAGGCAAGAATACTGGAGGGGACTGGCATGCCCTCCCACAGAGGATCTTCCTGACCCAGGGCTCAAACCCGCATCTCTGCACTGGCCAGCAGGCTCTTTACCACTAGTGCCACCTGCGAAGTCGAGGAACACGCTGTACTAGTTTTAAAACTTTTTTGTAAAGTGAAAACTCGTCTTAAAGTTTATTTTTAAAAAGTCTGACTAGCAACCATTACTTTCCAAACAGTAATGATCATACTAATCACCTGGGGATCTTGTTAAATGAAGACTGATTATGGTAGATTTAAGACAGACCCCATGGAGAAGGCAATGGCACCCCACTCCAGTACTCTTGCCTGGAAAATCCTGTGGACGGAGGAGCCTGGTGGGCCGCAGTCCATGGGGTCGCTAAGAGTTGGACACGACTGAGCGACTTCACTTTCACTTTTCACTTTCATGCATTGGAGAAGGAAGTGGCAACCCACTCCAGTGTTCTTGCCTGGAGAATCCCAGGGACGGGGGAGCCTGGTGGGCTGCCGTCTATGGGGTCGCACAGAGTCAGACACGACTGAAGTGACTTAGCAGTAGCAGCAATACAGACCCTAGGAGTCTGTATTTCCAAAAAGCTCCTAGGTGAGGCCAATGTTCATCCAACAATCAATCTAAGTAGCAAGGTTCGAAACCCAGTGCAAGTTTTCCCAATCTCTGTATGATTATCATTTTGGCTGGATAATTCTCTGTTGTGGGGACTATTCCGTACATGAAACAGCATCTCTGATTTCTACCCACTAGATGACAACAGCCTCCCTTTCTTCCAATTGTAACAACCAAAAAAAGAAAGTTTCTAGGCACTACTAAATATTTTCTGTGGGAAAGGGAGTCACCTCCATTTGCAAGCCACTAATTTAGAGGATCCATTAGAATGAGACTTTTAGGGGGCTACTTAGAGGGCTATTTAAATACTTATAATACTTTGATGCTTAGTAAGTATGTTTCAGGCTTCCAGAACACATAACTAATTATTTTATTAAGTTAGTTACTAGGAATCATCAATTCACTACCACCATAAAAGAGGACTTAATATGGTTTCTATCTTCTGGGAATTTACCATTAAGCAGTTGCGTGACATGTTAGATGCATAGGAAGATAGCGAACTACAAACATATTAGCCAGTAAATCAAGCATTTTAAATAAAAGCTGAATATACGACTGGATGCCACAAACAATACATTTGTATGGCTTTAGACAATTTACAGAATGTTTGTACATGTCTCATCAACTCATTTGAGCCTGCTACGTACCCTTGGGAAGATACATTATCCTAGTTCAGGAAACAAGTTCACAGCAGTTACTTGCTCAATTATCAACAAAAAATTCAAGTAGAACAAAGATCAGATCCAAATATTCCAAATTCTAAGTCCCCATGATACCATTAATTTATCTTATATGAAAAAGTCTTCTATTAGTTAAGCCTAATCGTTAGGCTTCAAGGGGAAAGATAAGACTTTATCCAGACAGGAGAAGGGACAGAATTCTGGAAGTCAGCTTGGCTAACAAAGATACCTGAAGATTAAACATACATAACAAAGCAATTGATAGAGATGAAAGATAATTGGGGGTACAATGTCAAGAGCACAGACCTGCAGTAACAAGGCCTACCTTCTAATTTCATTTCTGATAACTGACTCAGGCAACCTCTGGCAAATCAGTTCACTATTCTGAACACAACATTCTTTACTCTTGTAATAGGGATATTAGAATTTAGGCTACAAGTCTCTAGTGGTGATTGGATGGCTTATGCCTAGGCAAGATGAGTGCTCAGGCAAGGAAGATTGCATGTGTTACTTAATCCACCTAAGCATGATCTTAAGACTCCAGCAAGTCAAACTGAACGTGTCTGTGTGTCTGTTGGTTCTGAGGCTCACACCCAAAATGTGACAGCGGTATTAGCTCTAACTATCAATGCTGGTGTGAGATTAACATGCCCTCAGTTCCTCTGTTCCTTCTAAGAATTCATTAGGAGCCTTTTTTTCCCCCTCAGTGTGCCCAATAAAGTCAACTTGAAATGTCTTGCTTAAGCTCAATGGATGCTAGTCATACCCTTTCCCAAGGCACCTCAGGAAGAAAAGGAATCAGTGAGTTGCAGTTAATTTTGTTCACTGAGCACTTAACCTTTTGAAGCATGCTTATCTGGCAAGGAACTGCAGCACCAGTAGGTAGAAAAAGAATGCAAAAGTGCAAAATGGGGGAACTTCACAGACAGTTCTTATATACTTTAATCACAGATGTACACGCAAACCCCAAGCACAAAAATCCTTCCTTTTGTTATGCTTGCCCCTTCACAGACTGGACATTGATCAACAGCAGTGGTAGCTGATAATTACTTTGTGGCTGCCATATGTCATGGCCTGGGGTGAAAAACAACTTACAGACCCTCTCAATCTTCCTAACATCCCACGAATGAGTTAGTGTCTTTACTTTACAAATGACTGATGACTAGACGGGTAAATGACTCGATGGAAGTCACAGCAAGCCAACCTGTTTAAACCTTATTATACTTTAGCACTAATCCAGTTTCACTGCAGCCAGTTACCATGTTTAAAGGTTCTAGTGTTAACCAGGATCCTACGAAGACAATCTTTAGAAAGTAGCTGAGGAACATAAATGGTATCCGCACAACCTACCCAAGACCAAGACGAGAGGCAACAAACTCAGGCACCCAGCTAACTCAGGACAGCCAACTTTGTAGTGCCCAACACTAAAGCCACAACAGCACAGATCACTGGATAGTGAGATCACCTGCTGGCTCTTTGCAACTTCCCAGCATACCTCATGCTTCTTGAGGTTAACCCATTCATCACACCATCCCCAGCACCCAGCGTAGTTGCTGGTACGGTACTGTGACGTGCTTAGTCGCTCAGTCATGTCTGACTCTTTGTGACCCTAAGGACTGTAGTCCACGAGGCACCTCTGTCCATAGGCATGGATGTGGCAAACACATAATGAGTGCAGCAAGCATATACATGATTTCCACTGTATCCCAAACACTGGTATTTTCCAATGCAGTCTAAACCAAGAAGGGTAGAAAGTCCAAATAAGAGAGACCACGTATCCATAATAATAAGAACAGAAATGCACATAATCTCAGTGGGATAAGACTGCAGAAGAGCACAAGCAAGAGCCAGATCAATAGGCCAAACCAATAAGATCCTCAGTGCTTCATGTTTCTGTTACAGTCAGTAATGCCCAGGATAGGCAGGTGCTACTCACTTTACCCATAGAAGCCAAGGGTTTCCATCTGTGCTCAGGCCCTGAAGAGGCTCTGGAAATGCAAATGCGGGCCAACAATGTCCTTCAAGCCATGAAAGGTTACTAAGAGAGATCAGTCAACTGTAAAACATATACACGCACACGTGATGCCATCACAAATCAAAAATATTTGTCGATTTCTCATGCCAAAGTGACCAACTCACGTGCAATTAAATAGAAACTGGGCTCTACACAGTGCATTTCCTGCTAAACTTCTCTATAGCCATTGTAACGAAAGCACAAACAATTCCTGCCTTTTAAAACAACAATGATAGTACAAATCATACAGATACCTAACTGGGGGAAAAAAAGAGAAGGCATTAAAAAAAAAAACAGTGATTAAAATGTTCTCTACACACAAATTAAAATTAATCAAAATTCATGGTGAAACATCTTACAATGGACTGCTTGCTTCGTTATGCATGAAGTGAAGTGAGCTTAGTCGCTCAGTCGTGTCTGACTCTTTGCAACCCCATGGACTGTAGCCTACCAGGCTCCTTGGTCCATGGGATTTTCCAGGCAAGAATACTGGAGTGGGTGGTCATTTCCTTCTCCAGAGGATCTTCCCGACCCAGGGATCGAACCCGGGTCTCCCGCATTGTAGGCAGATGCTTTACCATCTGAGCTACCAGGGAAGCCCCTTGTTATGCATAACTTCAGTCTTATTACATTTAAGACTGTAAGAGATTATGCTACAAATAGTTCCGCAACCATCCAGTCAGTACATCCTCCTTAGACTCATGTAGCTAAGCAGCATTTCCCCATCCGAAAGGATTGTTTTCCTATAAACAAACTTCAGAAAATTAGAATCTGCAAATTGTTTCCACTTCTACTTCACATATATGGATGCAATGTACCTGAACATAATTCTGAAAAATGAGATAAAGAGTTATGAAAACACCATATGTGTTAACCTTTCATTTTAAACAGCTGATTGTCCTCAAGTCTGTTAAGCATTTTTCTCTATGGAGATATTTCCATCTAAGTGCTAAATCTCAGTCTCAGAAAAACTATGGGGTAAAAACTCCCTTACTTTCTCAGCTGGTGTTTCAGTCACTACCGAAATTTATAGCTACCGTAATATTTGTTTAAAGTGCATGTTTTGGCCAAGTGATCCCTAACCTGGAACAGTTTCCACTCTCCCTTGGCTGGCAGCTGATACCTTCATCAATGCCAGAAAATGCTATTTTCTTAAGAGGTGTAGTTTGCCCCTTTGCAGTTGCCACTTCGTCTTTTGACTTTGCTGTAAGCATGATGAACTGGCAGATACAGTGACTGATGGCAGCAGCCCAGACTGGACGGCAGAGAGATTAAAAGGTTGCTTGTAGACTGTGATATGGATTTGAAGGCACACTGCCCTGAGGTTAAGTCACCCAAAAGCACACTCTCTAGTGGCCGTGCCTTTCAGCAGCCAGGCACCAGCTGCAAAATTTGCTGGCTTTGTTTAAAGAGGCCCACCTGCTCTAAGGATGACAGCTGGAACGCACTGCGGAAAACATTCTGGAGTTGGTGTCAGAAAACCGGGGTCTGAGTTACAGCTTTGTTAGGGACTATCTGGGAAACCTAGGACAATCCACCAAATTCCAATTCAGTTTCCTTACTTATACAGTAACAGTTTTAACACCTGCCTCATGTTTGGGATGATGGAGAGAAGCGATGGTTGAGGCTTCCAACTGGTAAAGCAACACACAGACTAAGTCTCCTTCATCCCCTTAGATGTCTGTGTTATCCTGCTAGGCGTTATGGCTGAATATTCTATTTCAAAATATATAGTAGCTGCTATCTTTTATCTTTTAAAAATGCTTTTGCATGTATCCCATACAACTGTCACCAGGATCAAGAGCTCCTTCACAATGTCCTCGGGGAATACACACTATGCTTTCCGTCCATGCTCACAATAGGACATTAAAGGGTCCCCATATACTTTGGCTGGTATTTTACCATGAGAAAGTCAATCCTTCAGGTTGAGCCATTATTTAAAAGCCAAATCCCTGGCAGAGAAATGCAGTGATTTTCATCGTTCATCACCCCTTTCAAGTGGTTTTATTTCTCAGACTCTCATATTGAATGCCAGGCATGTATTGGCCTTTCCATATGCAATCTTTAATCATTACAAACAAATCTCTTTATAAAGGAGAATCCTAAAGCTTCAAGGTACTGAAAATGCTCAGCCTAGTAAAGGGGGCAATCAGGTTTCAAACTATCTGATTTAAAGCTCACAGTCTTTTCATCTCTATAAAAGAGTCTCATTTCTCCACCTTCCTAATAACTTTAACCAGGTTACCCAATTATAATATCTGTTCTCCTTTCTTTTACCCCTCTATAGTCACCTCAATCATTTAATTTTCCTTGTAGGTCTTTTTAAAAAAAACAATCAAGACTCTACCATGTGTTATGCTCACTTATCTATTTACTTGTAGATAATGTCCATACTATAAGCAAGATAAACTCATCATTTTTATCATGCCTCAAAGCCTGTTCTAAGAAGCTATACATACTAATTTCTGAGTTGATGGTTATTCTATGTATCCCAACCTGGATAGAGTAGTGATGTTATCAGCCAGATATTTGTACATCTTTTGAAAGTATCATAAAATAGACTTAGTGAAACGACACAGGAGAGAGGAAAGGTGTCAGAAACAGGAGGGATGGACCCAGAAGATGTAATGAAAGAAGGCAAAAAAACAAAACCAGCCTGTATGCTTGCTGGATGTGGCTCTCAACTTAAGTGACAGTAATTATCTCCAACTCAGAGTGTTCAAAATACACATATATGTAAAACTATAAGCAGACATCTAAGGTAGCTCAGCCCTGTCTGCCATAGACTTTTTTGAGAAACCATTTTCCGGCGGCACACGTGGGTAATACGCTGCATTGCTCAGTATCAGGCAATATTCTTTGAAATTCATTAGAAATTCACATGGCACATTTCATTCATCTGTTTAAACATCTGTTGGTCTATGCTGCTCAGCTTGATTTTGTGTTTTAACTCCCAGAGCTTTCCCTTCTGAATCTCCGAAGTTGTGTTTTTTCATGTCTTAGTTTTACAAAATGCCAAAAAGATAATGTACATCCTTATCAGAAATAAAGCATTAGAAACTATAATATCATCTGAAATCTTAGTTATGGTCATTTAAATTACCTCATTAAAATGATTTACATGTGTAAGATACACAGGCAAATAAGAGGGAGACTTTGACATATTTCAGTATCACATTATTCTGGGCAACCAAAAATTACTTACTTAAAAACACTTTTAATACGTATACAAAGGCTAATAATAAGGATCTGAAGTCTTACCCAAACTTTGACTGCAGCACATTCCATTACTGATTTTAGCATTATAATCAAGATGTCACCCTTCTTGGTATATGCATCCAAGCTCTGGTAAATTCACAACTGGTAAAAAGTGCTTTATCTAATTTTGCTGCTAAGGTACCAGTAGGGCATGCTGTAAATGCTAGTAGTATGTGGTGTAAGAGTGAAACAGTGCCTGTGCAAATGGCTATATTTTCCCATGTTTGTTTAAAAACACGTGGGCTGCTTTTGGTTCATTCTGAGAAAAGAGAATTTGAGAATGACTGCTGTATCTGGCGTCTGTGGCCTCACCAATGGAAGAGACTACCTTTCAGGACTAGCCAATTCTTGGAGATAGCAAAGGGCTAGGCTGGAAGCAGCCCTTTCATATGTAAAGATACCAATCTTGAGCCCATACCTCTAATCAACTCCTTTATCAAACACTCAGGCACCAAGCCAATATTCCCCCTATTCTAAATCAACCCAGGATCATGTAATGGACAGTTAGGAACAGCTCCTTTGCCCCAGAGCCTACCAGAATTCCTTAAACTGGCCAATCCTACGCTGCTGACCACATCCTGCCTTGTCTCCCCCAAGGAGGCCTTAATACAGGCCCTGGGCTGGGCTTTCTTTTGCTCTTTTCTGCCTCATGACTAAACCTGATGCTTCTCCACTTGGACTGGCATGATTTGGCTGCACCCTTTTCATGGGAAATGTAAATAAGAAAGTCTTCCCTCATGGCATCATTCAGTCACCTTCATGAACTAAAATCCTGAAGCTACAATCACTGATACACCTGTTATCCTCTGTAAATGTCACTGTCCCTGCCATCTGGATCTGCCCACAGCCAGCTTGCCTCTCTCTCTCTCCGTGGAGATTCCTCATGCCCACTGCAGTCAGTCCCTGCTCTTAACCTCAGCTCCAGACAACCACTGATCTGCTTTCATGACTAGGCTTGTCTTTTCTGGACACTGCACAGAAAAAGCATCATACAATATGTAGCCTTCACGTCTGGCTTCTTTCTCCCAGCATAATGTTTTGAGGTTGATTTATGTTGGTGCCCGTTCTTTTTTATAGTGTTTTGTTGTATGGCTATACAACATTTTGCTTTTCCACTGATTTTTGGATAGTTAATAGAATTGTTTCTAGTTTGTGGCTACTCTGAGTAATGCTTCTAGGAGCACTTGTCTACAGCACTATATTTGGACATGTTTTCATTTCTCTTGGGTAGATATTTATGAGCAGAACTGCTGGGCTGTATGATAAACTTAATAATTTTTTGAAGTTGCCAAACTCTTTACCAAAGGGCTGTATTGCTTTCATCCATGCTAGTAGCGTATAAGGGTTCCAGTTTCTCCTGCTGTCCCCAATACTTGGTCTACTCTCTGTCTCTTTAATTGTAGCTATTCCACTGGCATAAAGTACTTTCTTATTATGGTTTAATTTGCCTTTTCCTAATGACTAGAATTTTGAGCCTCTTTTATGTGCTTATTAGCCATTCCTACACGGCCATTCATCTGTCTTCCTTGATAAAATGACTGTCTATTTAAGTCTTTATTTTTTTTTAATTGAAATATTCACTTATTTTCTTTTCTCTCCAGTGGGAAAATTAGAATTCAGAGCTGCTGCAATATATTATATAAGGTGTCTAGCTTTCATAAAGTAAAAATCATGATACATGAAATGAAATAGAAAAGTGTGATCTATTCTAAGAAGGAAAAAAATTCTTGTGAACTGTCTGTAAGGGCCTCATATATTAAGCTTGGCATACAAAAGCTCTACATCAGTTATTTTGAATATGTTCATAGAACTAAAAGAAATCATGTTCAAATGATTTAAATATAACTATGACAACAATGACTTTTCAAATAGAGAATATCAATGAAAACATAAAAATTATCAAAAAAAAAAATAGAAAATCCATATCTGAAAAGTGTAATAACTGAAATTCTGAATTCACCAGACAAGCTCAACAGCAAATTCAAGATATCAGAGGAAGAGTCAGTAAACTTGAAGACAGACCAATAAAAATTACCCATCCTGAAGAACAGAAAGGGAAATGAATATTAAAAAATGAGCAGTCTCAAAGCCATTAAGGACATCCTCAAACATTCCAACATACACATAATAGGAATCCCAGGAAGGGCTGAGAAAAAGGTGGGTAGAAAAGATATTTGAAGAACTAAATAGTTATAAACTTCAAAATTCAATAAATTTAATCTACAGACACACGAATCTCATAAAACTCCAAGTAGAATAAACACAAAGACCTCCATATCTAGCCTCGGAGTAAAAATTTTGAAAGACAGAGATAATTGAATGAATGCATCAAGAGGAAAATAATTCATCATGCACTGATAACTAAAAATATGATTAACAGCATACTTCTGTTTATAAATAATGGAGGTTAGAAGGCACTGAGATGCAAAGAAAAGTGCCAAAAACAAGCCAACAAAAAAGAAAACAGAAAACTATTAAATGAGGATCCTGTATCCAGCAAAAATATTTCTCAAAAATATAGGTGAAATAAAGATAATCTCAGATACAAAATACAAGAATCTGTTACTAGCAGACATGCTTTACAGTAAGAACCAACAGAAGTCCTTCGCATTACGGGAGATGACTAGAATGTAGTATATATGAGGGAATGAAGACATTAGAAAAGAGAAACCTGTAGGAAAATATAGAAGACTATTAATTTTTCCTCCTCTACCTCGTAACTGATTGAAAAGACATGTAATATAATTGTAAAATACATTTACATTTTATATATGATATCTTCATGTATACTTGTACATAAAATAAGTGCCTGGAAGTGATGAGAGCAACCCTGGGCAAAAACGCCATAAACTCTTACTGCTCTTACCCAAGGGTCAGCAGCTTTCCTCAATAAATGCTTATCAAATTACTACATGCCTTTGAGCAATTTCCAGATTCCTGAAATGGCTACTTTGTCCATTTGGGGGGAGTTTTTTGTTTTATTTTTAGGAAAAGGATTTGCCAGGTTCCTCAGACCACCATTCTGGAAGTCCCTACACCTCTTTCTCATAGCTTCACCAGGAATAGGTTAAACCGTAAGTGGTATTAAAGTTCAGCTTTCCACAAAACTTAATTTTTACAGAAAAATAAGAACGTGACCTGGGAATAATTTAAAAAACTAAAAGTCTTGTGAATGATGTGCTTTTGAGACTCTTTCGGCTTGCCAAGGTCAAAAGTATTCCTAAGTTACCTCAAAAAATGGAGTCTCAAACTATTAATAAGAATTTGCTGCAAGTTTTCAGGAATGTAAGAAATAAGGGCACTGCTTTAGCGGTTGCACAATGAGGACGTATGGAGAACAGAATGCTCTTCAGAATGCAATAGGAGCTTCAGCACTCAGAAAGCAGCTCTCCAACCCAGAATCAATTTTAGAAGTCATCCTCTCCAGCAAGTTGTTCACTGCCCTCTCCTTCGGTGTGTGTGCCCTTAGCTTCGCTCTGTCTCTGCTGTTACTGAGCTCTCTCCATCAGTTAATAGGACTTTATTCATATTTGTTCCACTCCGTGATTCCATTAACTCATGACTTTCACTGGCTCATGCCTTCTTTATTTTCCTTTTTATGTCTCTGTCATTCTTTCCCACCTGGTGTTTGTGACGTTTCAATACTCCACATCCAAGCTCCACAAAAATTGAGGTCTCATTGAGTTTTATAGTACAGTGTTTCTCAAAACCTAATGTGCATCAACTTAGAATCTTAGTAAAATGAACATTTTTGATTTGGAAAGTCTGGGGTGGGACTGAAGATTCTGCAAGGTGATACTGGGGTTGCTGGTACACGGAATCATGCTTTCATGATCAAAGCTGTTAGTCAGCACTCAGAAAAAGGTTCAGCTACTGGGTGGAGCTCTTGGAACAATGCCTTACGGACCACACATCAGCTTTTAGCTGGTGGCTTTTGCATCACAGCTTAATCCTCCATCAATCAGCTCTGAGCCAAGTCATAGGAGTATGTGGTACAAACAATGGTACTCTATGTATAAAAGTACCCATGGCCCTAGAGGCGGCAGTCTATAGAATCTCGTATAAATAAATGTTAATGTTTCAGTGAATGGTCCTTCTTTTTATCTTTGCTGATCAAGGTGAGTAACTCACTTTGGAACTTAATGCGTCTGTAGAGGGCTGTTGGCCAGGTCTCCATGGTACCAACATTTCCCAAGGAAAACAGTGTTAGCTTTTGCATAAATGGCACTATTTACTGTGGGTTTTTCTTTCTTTCTCAGTCTCTCTTCTTCTCTCTTGCTGTTTGTTTTCATGTTGGAACTAGATGTCTAATGAAAACAATTATAGATTCTCAAATTAATTTATTCTTAGAGATAACAGCTGTAAGGGAATAAATGAACAACAGTTTTCTGGAATCCACAGGACATGGCAAAGCAGGGAAACGGGAACATGGAAGCATATATTCTATGGGATTTTAAAAAACAATCACCAAACAAACATAAGAAATATTTGAGATGAAGAAAGACAGGGAGAAATGAAAGGGAAGAACAGAAAAGTAAAAAGAGATACACTGAGAAAGAGGATTACCTGCTTGCCTTCTTTACTCCCAGCCCATTTTCTGTGAGTTCATATATGGACAAATTAACTGTATTTTTATATCTGTACAGAATGAGCATATATGAAAACAAATCTCCCCAATAACAGAAGATAATATGGATGATAAACATGTATATGAAAGCTTTTTATATATTTTGTCTATTAGAAATGGAACTGAATTTAAAGTCTTCCATACCTACTTTGTCAACTGACAATTAGAATTCTACAATTTTAAGCTAATTCTTAATATATAGAGTACTCTGTACACTATTCAGTACCTACTCACTTTAAGCCTAGTGCTATCTCTGTTCATCAATTTATCTTTATATTATCTATCACTCTAGTTTATAAAGCTCCTTCATCTTTTTTAATTAATTTTTATGGAAGTAAAGTTGTTTTACAATGTTGTGAAAGTTTCTACTGTGCAGCAAAATGAATCAGCCTTACATATACATTTATACCCCCCCTCCTTTTGGACTTCCTTCCCATTCAGGTCACCATAGCGCCTTTAGGAGAGTTTCCGGTGCTATCTATATGCTCTCGTTAGTCTTCTCTTGTATACATAAATACAGAGTAAAATTACAGTTTTAAAACAGAACGAAATTGTAACTTATAGAGACACGGATGGACCTGCTGCTGCTGCTAAGTTGCTTCAGTCGTGTCCGACTCTGTGCGACCCCATAGACCTACAGACTATCAGACAGAGTGAAGTCAGACAGGGAGAAACAAATGCCACATCTTAATGCGTACATGTGGAATCTAGAAAAATGCCCCTTCGTCTTTTAGTTAAATTAATGAGATGGGCCAAACATTGCACCACTGCAAACAGAAAGGACTCATTCATTTTTAGGCCCTGGTGCCTGGAGCAGTGCTTGGCTAAATACCCACCCCTAATCCAGTGTGGCTCTGAGTCCTCAGAGACTTTTCTATAAAACAAGGGGCCTACACAGGGTGTGCCCTAAGGTCCCCTTCTTCATTATATTTAAAATGCAGATTTAGCCTGAAAGCTTAAAGAAAATTGAGAAGGACCCATTTAATCACCATAAGGAAACACATACAGCTAAAGTATCGTTTTTCTGCTCACACATGGCAGCAAGACAAAGAGTGTTTGCACCAATGATAAGCATTTCCTCTGAAACCTCAAAGCCAGAAACATATATTCCATCTATGTCCCATGATCAGCAAGCATAAGGCTGGCATATTTTCTTTGGAATCTAGAAAGTATTTAGAGCCATGCTGGGCTTGGCAGAAGCTGAAGCTAGCCAAGGCCTGGTTCTGATCATTTGCAGCTGCTTCCCAGTCTGCTGTCATCCAACCAGACTCTAACGAACCCTAAGCCAGGCCTGCCTGCTGCGGCTTCCGAAAGGGGTGGAGGCAGCAATGCCTCTATTAAATCAGCCTTCTAGTTAGTGAATGAGAATATTGTTGCTGGAGTGTTCTCATCAACTAAACTAAACACAACTAAAGAAAACCTCTCCCTCCATCTCTGATGGATTAATTGTAAGACAACAGTAATCTCTTTTGGACAAATGAAAAGATGTGGGATAACAGAGCTATGTTTTTCAATGGACAACGGTGGTTACAATGGAAGAAACAACATAGATGTCAGAGCTGTGCCCAAGATTTCTTTAAAACTGCAACAATTTCAATAAGCACACTCTACAAAAGTAACGATTAAATACTTCTAATAGGGTGGATTTCAGAATATTCCTGAAGAGATTATCATAAAGATCAAGGTGAAATAATACATGACCTTTCACAATATGATCATTTGATATACAGTTCCGAAAGTTAGAAACGTAAGCAAATCATATTATAATATAATCTTCCCTAAATCACAAGCTCTACAACATGCAACAAAAGACCTGATGTATAATTGATGTCAAGATGAATAGCTGATGAATTATGGAAGGAAGGAAGGCAGGAAGGAAGAGGGGGGAAAGGGAGAAAAAGCAAGAAGCAATGTATTCTGCTCAAAAATGTAAAACCACAACTAGAATAGTAAAGCGTGAACAAGGAAAATCATCTTAAAAATTCATATCCACCTTCCTTACAATAATCTTGTTTGAATTGTCATGGAACAAAACAGCAGGGAAAAGTCTCGCTGGGGTATTCTGAGAGGGAATTAATCCTTGACTTTGCTAGACACATCCATTTCGCTACTGAGACTAGCCTAACGTATAAAAACAAAACGGCGATAGAATGTCATTCTAGAGCACCCTTGAAATCTGAACGCATTAAAATAGATGTATTTGGAGAGACATGTGAGCCTTTCATCACGTAATAATGGCAACGGGATCATATTAGGGCCTGTTTAAAGGGTTCCACAGTTATTCTTATTTAAAGGCTTGTGAAAGATGAAAAACAGTGCCCATATAGCAATATGTTCTAAACATAACCTCATGGATCTAATAAATGCTGCCCTCCAAAGCAGTCTTGACAGAGGATGGTTATTTTTAGGCATTCACTAAAATCATTTTAACATAGGATTAAGATACTGCAGTGGCCTATACATTTTTAAAAGCTAAGAAATCCTTGTAAAATGTTTCTTTTATCTTTTCTTGGGAAAGTAGCAGAAAAATACCATGTTCAAAAGGCCTATAATTCATAACACAAGATAAAATTATGAAATATGTGTAGGAAAGTATAACATGAATATTTACTTTATATGCATGCATTTCTAAATAAAATGAATGATACCAGAATGGTCAAGAGGGAATGGTTTAGATCTACTTATGCGACCTGTGGCAAATACTGTGTTTCTCTGGGCTTCCAGCTCTTCCATGCTAAAAGAAAGAGAAGGCTGGCTATGTCTTATCTAAGGCTATTTCCAACAATAAAATGCTATGGTCTCAAATATCTGCAATTTGATATTTCAAATAAGGCACCATAACGGTACCAAACGAAGAAGAGTCTTGGTAATATTTTTGGAAAGCACAGACTCAAGACAAATGCAGCGTAGAAATCTCTAAGATGACACAGACCTAAATGTAGCAAACATGATACGGCAGTATAATTTAATATGATGACCGTAGTTCAGTTTATTCCCTATTTTTGCCCCGAGTGAAACCACTGTAGGTTTATTTCTAGAATCTGCTTTTGAATAGCATATTGTAGATCAAACATAATTACAGAATATTAAGTATCCCAATGGCCTCTGTGAACTGTGTCCTAAAATATTCTTCTCAGCTTTCCAGAAAAATCATCAGGAGAGTTGGAATAATGGGGAGCTTATTACTGCTCAATTGTTACGATACAGATGTGGCTTTACTTACATTACTCATTGTTATTGGTATTCTGAATATCAATATGCTGAACCAATAAAGAGGAACATTTTCTCAAAAATTAAAGAACAAATTCAGTCCACTAGAATTACTTCAGTAGATAAGAACCACTAGGAATCTTCATGGTGAACAGAAGGTTTTGTGGGAAGATATCTGGCGACAAAAATCATCAGGATGGACCAGAAATAGGGAAAAGGAGATAGATGCCTATTTGTGGAAAAGGCCAGAATAAGGAAGACAGAGTTATGAAGAAAGCAAATATCTCTTATTCAACACTAGTAGAAAGATGGTAGACTTTAAAAAAAAAAATAAAGAAGAGCAAAATTTGCTTTCTCAATTAGAAATTCTGGAGTTATTAGTGCAAGATAGAGAATCCATAATTGCTGTAGCACAGCCTGGAGGGACATACATGCCAGGTATACAGAATAATTTCTAAGCCAGTCAAACCAGTGTCACTCTGGACAATCTATTCTCTACCTGGCGAGAAGCAAAACCAAGACACTGCGTTTGATAACAGAACTTTAACTCGGCTTGAAGAAGGATGTGAATAGTTATTCTTTCTTCCTGATTAAGGTACTCTTCCAGTCAACATTGTTTAGCTTCTATGTTGAACTGGCATATTAATGCTTTTACAGTTAGTTTCTAAAACCCTTCTTCAAGAAAAAAAAAACTGATTCAGTAGAGATTAAGTATTTGTGTACTTTGTAAAACATCTTTATTTTCCAATCATTTTCCATCAAATCAGAAGCAGTGCCTGAATAATTCCTGGAAGTAAATTCTAGCCTAGCCCAGAGTTGGGATCAAAGATAAAGGCAACCATGACATTATGATATGGCCACGAGGTGGCAGCAGTAGGCACATATGTGGTTCTCTGAAAGGCCAGGTTACAATGGATTAAAAAAAAAAAAAAAACAAACTTGAAAGGCAGGGGAATTTCAGCAGCCAAATCTCCGAAAGATGCTTGGAAATTGACCAGATTAGAGATGAAAAAAAGACAGAAACAAGAGGGGTTACTGAAGCTGGAGTTGACTTGGGCTTTCCTGGTTCATCAAAGCATGTGGATATCAACACTGGCACAGCCTTTCTCCCCTTCTGTGCTACCCATGGAGCAGAATGCCCAGGATTCAGCCCAGCTATGGCCTCCCACGGTGCCTCCCTTCCATAGAGGGGCCTCACACTGTAACCCTTTTCTAATGACAGAGACCAAATGATCTCTGATGCGAACCGGAACATTTTTGCATGTGAAACTAAGTGCTCTTAATCATCCCACCAGGGCATTAGACACAGCCCTGGCTGTTGGGGCAAATAAAGCCGTATGCTCAGTTATCCAGTTCCTAACTCTCCTTCACGTGTGTGCATGCAAACTCAGTCCTGTCTGACTCTATGCGACCCATGAACTGGGGCCCGGCAGACTCCTCTGTCTATGGAATTTTCCAGCCAAGAATACTGAAGCAGGTTGCCATTTCCCACACCAGGGAATCTCCCCAACCCTGGGACTGAATCTGTATCTCTTGCGCCTCCTGCACTGGCAAGCAGGTCCTTTACCAACACGCTACCTGCGAAGCCCCCTTTCCTTCATGAGAACTTCTCAAGTCCTCAGAGCCCTGGTAGGTAGGTGAACTGAACTAGCCTTTTCATTTCCTCCATTGAAGAGTGCCAGCACACAGCACACAAACTGTCAACAGGAATTCACCAACTGAATAACAGAAGCTCATGATTCGTTAGTATACTCAAAGGACATTTAATTCAATACACAAATTGTGTGACTTTACAGATGAGGAAAACTCAGATCCAGAGAGGTTAGGAGTCACTATCAGTAGAGCAGAAAGTGGCAGAACCAGAATCCCAGGGACTCCCCAAGACTATGGGTGGCCTCAGAAAAGGTATTATTGGTTCACTCTCTGAATAAGCACCCAATGAATCTTGACTCTAACCTTTGGCGTCTTTTTTTCCCACATCACAGACTTTATCATGTATCTTTTTACCTATCAGATGCCTCTGGTATAAATGTCACTAAGTTTAAAAATCTTATTCGCTGCACAAAAGAAAGAACTTAGCATTCCTCTGTTATCTGACATTCTCAACTTCATTAAAAGCCCTTAGAATATGCCATTTTTTCTTTAGGAAAAACTGATCTTCATTTATCTGCTCCTCATGAGAAAAAATTGATTACTCCAATCCCATGCAAGGAAGTCAGTCAATAAATGTTGAAATACAATAATAATAATGACCAGAAAGCTCCATATTCTTCCTTACCCCTGCAGGTTGCCATGGTTACCACCAAAATCTTGTTTTGTTTCACTGGTTGGTGCTTCTATTCTTTTACATAAGATTCCTCAGGGTTTACTGCGTTCCCTTCCTCTCTCCTTTCACTTCCTTAGGGTCAGTGACTGTCACCTGTACAACATACCTGTGTTATGTACCTGTGACTATTTCAACGTGTACTGAAGGACATTACTTCTCAGGAAACTTGAAGCATCAAATTATGTGAATGAGTTTAAAGGACAGAAATGTGAGAACACTGTGATAAAAATCACAACATTCTACCTTTCCAACTGGGTCAAATTGCAAAAGGATGTGAAAAAATAGAATTTGTATGACTAAGTTGCTGTGGTTTCCTGATAGAATAAAAAACACTTCTTCTTTAGAAGAAATGCTTGTATTAGATATATTTGAATACTGAAAAGACATATTTCAGTACTGAAAAAATGTTTCTCCCCCAAAACAATCAAAAGGAGCTCCTGTTCTGTGTATAATGTTTCTGTGACCCAAAAAGGTACTTTCCCATTAAGTACACATGAAATTCTTCCCTGGGATTGTTACTCTGGTGTTAGCTTATCTTGAAGCTGGGCTTCGGCTTCTCAGCCCACCAAATGAACCATTGTTATTCCCTAAAATAGTCAGTGCGTTAGTGAATATGTCTGTCATGTTCAAAAGCCCTCCACTCTAGTTTTCTATGAAGCTGTAGCTTGGTAACATTTCTGAAAGTTGCATATCCTGGTGTTAAGGTAGTTTTGGCTGCTTTCAGCAATCCCATTCATCCTACACCAACAATGATTGGCTATTTTGTCATTCATTTCCTGTATCAGTCCAGCCTAGAGACTTGGTTGCCTGCCTTAGAATTCATCTTTTCTAATCTCGTTCTGTAACTTAATATTTATCAGATGATGAGGCTTCCAAGAACTAGGCATAGTGTTTGAAGTTATACCTTTAGGCTACAAGCAACCAATGTCCACTTTTTAGCTCAGGTTGAGATATCTTAACTGCAGAGCCATGATGAATGTTCTCTTTCTAGCTGTTACATTATGTAAAATTGCTGCTATTTAGCTATTTTGATCTACATAAATGATGGCATCATATAATTTGGCCTAGAGCTGAGCAAGACAAGAGAAGTATGTTGCCTGTGTGGGTTCTGGCATATGCACAACTCCTTAGCCCCTGGAGGAGGGCATGGCAACCCGCTCCAGTATTCTTGCCTTTAGAATCCCATGGACAGAGGAGCCTAGTGGGCTACAGTTCATGGGGTCATGAAGAGTTGGACACACCTGAGAAAATAACACTTTAGTCCTATCTTTCTACACAAAGTGAGACTCTTGAGCCTCAGTGAAAAATTGGAGGCACTATCAAATTCTTGCTGGAGAAGACTAAATTATTCAAAGGCAGGTGGATAAATCACGAATGAATTAACTGTGCTTCCTCCTGTTCCTCTATCTCACTTACAGTTGCCAGAAGGCAGCATAAAGAAAACACAGAAAAGTCACCACCACGACCAGCTACTCACAGGACCTGCAGAGGGCAAGGAAGACAGAGAGGGGAAACTAAACCGCTTTCTTTGGGGGCAGGGAGGTTAATCTAAAACATGGCTTTCTCATCAGGCTTTGCAAGGCTCCCAAGCCAAGAAATATGCGAGGATTTCTTTGGAAGGGAGATAGAAAAATGAATGGGCTAATAGTTCCAAGTCTCATTGAACTAAGAGATACTTAATAGTTATTATATCTTAGGCCATGTGCACTGCAGCATCTCTGTTTATCATGGCCGCCACACAGCTACTAAATAAAAATAAAATTTGATCAAATAAGAGAGGTGTCACTGTGAGAGGATCAGACAGCAGAAATGGCATTGGGGGACACGAGGACTCACTGAGATGTGAGGTCTGTCTGTATCAGTAACTCATATTTGATAATGAAGTACAGAAGACTCAGCTCTGTGTGTTTCATGGTTCTTCACGTGACTAACCCCCTACAATTCTCTGGCTTGCTTTGTTATTTTATGGCCTTAATGATAGCGGTGGTGGATCTTACACTTAACAGAACGGGCAAGTAATTTTCTGGTGCACCTTCTCCATAGAATATTATACATTGCCTCTAAGAAGTTGTGTGTCCCTCATTACGTGATTAAACCCTCTGTGTTTGACATTCTTTACCTGTAAAACAAAGAGGCTAAATGACAAAACAATCTTAAAGTCCCTTCCAGCGGAAAGATGGCAGGATTACCAGATTCAGAGGAACTTTTGTAATCAGCTCTACATCCCTGAAAGTAGTGAGGTTGAGACACTGTGGTTGAGCTTTTTCCCCAAATATGAATGAACATCACGTGGGAAGATGTGAGATGATTTTAGGTGGGACATGAATATGCTTTTTTCAGTAATTATTGGTTTTGTTTTAAACTTACATTATGGCAATTGATACTGGATTTCTGTTTGTGATAGAAATAAATTTATTGAAACAAATTAGGGTTAAAAGTAAAATACATTAACAAAAAGTAGTGAGTAAATGTCAGTATGCTGTTTGAAAGGTGGTGGTGAATGGCTGAGATCTGGGTAACAATGCAGGGGTGATTCTCAATGAGCAAACTGGGGTTAAATTAATCTCTTTTAAGTAGCATTATTTTTTGAAATTTTAAAAAATAGATCTATATTTTTAGAACTTGCTGAACCTATGTCTAACATTTCTTTATGAAGTATTCTTCATAGGATGACTGAATTCTGAGAATCAGATCCTTTTTCAAAGCCATTTTTGAATGTGCAGGTGTCCTGACCTTCATCAAAGCCATGGTCAAAGAATTGGTAAGGACAGAGGCTTAGAGGTCAAGGCCAGAAGGTCAGCAAATTGATGCGACCCTTTTAGCCCAGGAAGAACTACCTGTCACCCATATCTTCTTACACCATCACAGATTCTTTGGAGCCTGTATCTGCTTGGTACTGCTCAAAGCCTTTTATATGCATTATCTCATTTCCTTTTAATAATCCTATAACATAAATGTTATCCTCATCTTATGCAGAACAAGATTAGGTACTATAGTCAATGACATGGTTCAAAACTGGTTGAGACAGGGTTAAAGCCTAGATCTCTATAACTGCAAACCAAGGCACCACTTTGGACCTTTTATAAAAGGATGTTTTTGAGAGAAAGCTAATTGTTTCTGATCTAGATCCAGAAGTTTCAGTTCTACTTGGAAAGTACTTCAAAATACATAGCTGTTAGGTACAATATTCCACTGTGAAGGAAGTGACAAAATCCTGCTATTACCAAAAATGGGCAGGGGTGGTTGCTTTAAATGATCCTGAGTTTTCATCCTAATTTTTCCTGTGCTAAAGCTTCAAGCAGTTTATTTCAAGGGACTTAGGTATAAACTGAATTATTTGACTAGAAAGCCAATTTTCCGCTAAAACTGTTTTATTCTTCACCATTCAATTCACAACATGGGAAGCTAACTCGCAAGTTCAGTTCAGTTCAGTCGCTCAGTCATGGACAACTCTTTGCGACCCCATGGACTGCCACACGCCAGGCCTCCCTGTCCATCACCAGCTCCCAAAATTTACTCAAACTCATGTCCATCGAGTCGGTAATGCCATCTAACCATCTCATCCTCTGTCGTCCCCTTCTCTTCTCGCCCTCAATCTTCCCCAGCATCAGGGTCTTTTCAAATGAGTCAGTTCTTTGCATCAGGTGGCCAAAGTATTGGAGTTTCAGCTTCAACATCAGTCCTTCCAATGAACATTCAGGACTGATCTCCTTTAGGATGGACTGGTTGGATCACCTTGCAGTCCAAGGGACTCTCAAGAGTCTTCTCTAACACCACAGCTCAAAAGTATCAATTCTTTGGCTCTCAGCTTTCTTTAGAGTCCAACTCTCACATCCATACATGACTACTGGAAAAATGATAGCCTTGACTAGACGGACCTTTGTTGGCAAAGTAATGTCTTTGCTTTTTAATATGCTGTCTAGATTGGTTATAACTTTTCTTCTAAGGAGCAAGTGTCTTTTAATTTCATGGCTGCAGTCACCATCTGCAGTGGTTTTGGGGCCCCCAAAAACAAAGTCTGTGACTGTTTCCACAATATCTCCATCTATTTGGCATAAAGTGATGGGACCAGATGCCATGATCTTTGTTTTCTGAATGTTGAGCTTTAAGCAAACTTTTTCACTCTCCTCTTTCACTTTCACAAGAGCTTTTTACTCGGAAGAGCTTTTTATTAAAATTTAAGGTTTTGCTCACCAAATGCAACCATTTCCTGATTTCATTTTACAACAATATTTTTGATAATGATTTTAATAAACTCTGAGGACAATAAAATCTGTATGTTCATGTGTCCACACACACACACTGGAAGTACTAGCTCATCAGTTTAGGCCACCAATAATCCAATTTCCTCCAAATGCAAAGAACCTACAGCTACAATATTGCAGTGAGTATGGAGTCTGGACCATGGAGTCCTGAAACAATAGAATTGGGACTAAGAAACAAGGGAGGGGGTATTTCTCTAGGGATAGTTTAGATCTGGTAGTTTGTGTTGGGAAAGGTATCTTATGCATCTTTGGTTGCTGTCACTCGTGTCCTCTGATGTCATTTCCTACAGCCTATTCAAATGTCTCAAGAGAAGTTGTTCTTGGGTGAATTGAGATTAACAATGTCCTCCTATTGGCCTGGGAAACCTTATAAAAAATGTGTAAGTCCTAATCAGTAGAGTTCTCCCATCTCAAGGGATGTATGTTAGCACTATCATATGTATACATGAATGCATTACATATATGTGATCATACATGTGAAGTTATAAACAATATGTGATCATACATGTGAAGCTCTAAACACTGGCCTGGCACACCCTGCTTATTCAATAAACGGATGCTATGACAGAGACAGCATAGTGACAAGGTCATAGTCTCTAAGGTCAGACTACCTAGACTATTTATCATAGAAATAATATATGATTTATGTTGACTAGGGCGTCCCTGGTAGCTCAGCTGATAAAGATTCTGCCTGCAATGTGGGAGACCTAGGTTAAATCCCTGGGCTGGGAAGATCCCCTGGAGAAGGGAAAGGCTACCCACTGTAGTGTTCTGGCCTGGAGAATTCCATCAACTGTATAGTACATGGGGTTGCAAAGAGTCGGACATGACTGAGCCCCTTTCACTACGTTGGCTATGTGAGTTTGGGCAAGTCAACTAACCTCTCTGTGCCTCGTCTATAAATGAGAATACTGGTAAAACTTATTTCATAAGGTGACTAAGTTAATGCCTGTGATTAAAGTAATGTCTATCATTTAGGGGAAACTCAAAGAATGTTAGTAACTATTAATTGATATAATTCAGGATATAAATAAAATCTTTATATTATTCAAATAATTAGACTGCTTTTAAATTTAAGGTTTCTCTGCCTGAGCAGAGATAAAATTGTGGATGTTTAAAAACCAAATAAAAATTATTAGAAAGAGGGAATGTGGAACCATAATATTGTCTTTAAGTAATCCTGAAAGGATGTTGTAAATGTCAAAAACAAAATCATCCAGTTTGATATATTTTATAGTAAATCTCTAAAAGGTACACATTTTGATATTAATAAAAATGTTAACAGACATTAGAGGAGCATAGAGCTGATTTTTGTGATCACACAGTTTACGCATTTGGCATACAATTACCACAAGCAGTTAAACAGATTTAGACAAAGATACACTATTCACTTCAACATTCCCCCAAGTAAGTCCAATTCTGAACTTTTTATTTTCATAGCTCGTCACACACCTCCTTGAAATAATAACTTATGTCTCAGATGACAGAAGAGTTAAGCCTGAAATATTAACTGTGCTATTTCTTCCACATTACGAGAAACAAAGATCACCTGGTCAAGATCACGCATCCAGCGACAGTTATTTTTACCTCCTCTGAGCGCCTTTTTTTTGATCCTCTCTGATCTGCCCACCGTTGGTACTATCACCACTTTTGTTCAACATTTACAATGTTCCTATTGTTTGTTGGCGAAGGAAACAGAAAGATAACTAAAATGCAGAGGTAAGAGCTAACAGCCACGGGACAACTCGTGACACAGGCTCTGTGATGAGCATTTGCTCACTTTAGCTGGAGTCTTCATAAGCATCAAAAAATGAGTATGCCCTTTCTCAAATCAGGAATCAGAAAGGTCAAATAGCTTCTTCACGGTCACACAGCTACTATGTGCCATCGCTAAGATTCATCAACCAGTCTGCGTGTCTCTCATTGCACGCCTCCGCTGAAAGTTCCTTCCTGGAAGGCTTTGGGTGTTCTGGTTATCAAACTAACAAAAGAAACCAAAACTCAGCAGAGAGAAGCTATTGAAGGAAATACACCAAAGATGGCACCAAGTGTCTTTAGTCTGCAGAGCATCGAGCATACCTCATTATTCGTATTTCTCAACTTGCCTATAATGAGCATTCACTCATTCAACAATGCGAATTACACAACTTCAGAAGAATTAAATTTAAAAAAAAGAGAGAGAGTGAAAGCACTTCTAGGAGAAAGTGTTTCCTACCAAGGCTTAAGTTGTTACTCTTTCTCCTAGTATTTATGTCTCTTTGGGGAACTCGAAGATTTTAAAAAGAAAGAGAGAAAGAAAGAATCCAATCAAACAAATAAAGCAAAGTACCAGCCAAAGACCTTTCAAGATCCCCTACCTGCTCCCTCCCCCCAACCCCCTACCCCTCACCAAAACAGCACCATTTAGTATGGAATGGCAAATAATTGCCATTATTTGTTTCACTCTGGCTTTGAAACAGTCTTAACACTGCACACCAATCAGTCAATCATCTAATTTGCTGTGATCTGAATCATAACTAAATTCCAAAAACATTCTTTTCCAAGTTTTTAACCTCTGTAAAATCTGGATTCAAACTTGCCTCACTGAGTAAGCCACCTACTCGGTAACAGCTGGACCATACCTGCCCTTGGTGCTGCCTCTCTCTCTGCTCTCTCAGCCTTTTCTCCTGCCCTTCCTTCCATCTGCACCAAACAAAGGATCCTATTCACCTACTCACCGACACAGGATGGTCTACATGCTTATCTAGGTCAGCCCTTGGGGATGTGGACATACTCAACACAGTCACTTCTCAGAAAAGAAACTAGATGGCAAGTTTTCTTCCAGCCACCGCATTCCATTTCCCCATAAAGTGAACATGTTCGCTAACACTTCGGATCATTTTAGATGGCTGGTTTTCAGAACAATGTAGCTTCAAATATTAATATATAGTATTAAGGCCTGTGCTTTTATCTTCCTTTGTTTTTTCCTGAGGACCTATTGACATATTTTTCTGAAGATTTTTTTTTTTCTCTCTCTCATTCTTATTCTCTCATTTTCTCTCCATTTAATCAGTTTGGCCCCTTGGATAATAAATGTTTTATAGTAAGTTTAACCTGGTAGAACTCTTGTATGAAAATATTTCATATAGTGAAATGAAAGATAAAAGAAATAATGTCAATTTAATTACACATCATTCATAACTTCTACGATCAGAGGATAATGTACTCTTTTTTGTTTGCATAATATAATTCCATGTCAAAACTAGACATTATACTTCATGTTGCCATGTGGCGCTAATGGTAAAGAATTCAAGAGGCACAATGCAAGAGGCACAAGAGACATGGGTTTGATCCCAGGCTAGGGAAGATCTTTGGAGTAGAGAATGGCAATTCACTCCAGTATTCTTGCCTGAATTATTTCATGAACAGAGAAGTCTGGAAGGCTGCAGTCCATGGGGCCACAAAGAGTCAGACACAACTGAAAGACTGAGTATACACATGTATATATATGTATATGTATGTTTTGCTTTGTTCTTTAATGATGATGCTATTTTTGCCCTAGAAGAAATGTTTTCTCCATAAACAATGCATTAATTGGTTTTAAATTCAGTGTCCTTCATTTAGGAAAACAATAATCCCCTGATCAGTTTCTTTGTACTAAATGCCATAAAGCCCAGTCATAAAATATTCAATAGCAGCGTATGGGTGAAGGACTTTGTCCTACTATTGTTGATGGAAAAATATAAGTAACTGCTCCCAGTCACAAGATAAGGATGATCGAAAAGCAATCCAAGTTACAGCCTGGAGCCCATTGAGAAATAACTGCTAACTGTTATCTAAAGTAGAAAATATCAGTATCAGAAGACAGGAATGATGCAAGGGTGTTAGAGGAAACTTTCTCTTCTCCATACCTTCCCTCCTCCAATGATTCTCACCACACAGACACACACATGTGCACACACACACAGGCCAACATATCCCAAAGGCAGTGGACAGAGGAATGGCTTTGACATTTGGTATTTTGTTCCCTTAAGTCTTATGTCCTTATTTATTTAAACACACATAGAGGCCCTTCCTTATCAGTGCTCTTTAAAAACATGTTTAAACTATCAACATCCAGTTATTCAGCATTCAAAATTAACTTGGAAAATGACCACACTGTACTTCTCGGATCTGAACATCAGTAAGAAAAGCTGTGTGCATTCTACTTACCAAGAAAGCTTAAAAATAAAAATAGCAATTAAAATGAATATGTAATAAAATGTTTAAATCGTTTTTAAAATCCAAAGCCTAATTTCTTTGTTTCCTTAAGGCCGATTTTAGACCTGCTTTACTACCAGAAGGGTTAAGTGAAATAACCCATCTGAACATATCATAACATTTATTTCTTTGCACATTTTATTCGATAAGTATTGGCAGAGTCTGAATCTACTGTTGCTCATGGTGAAATGAACTGCTGCCATGGAAATACATAAAAATGGAAGGGTCCCGGGTTTTAAAAAAAGCTAACATAGCATAGGGCTTAATTTTTGCCAAGAAGCTTAGTAGTTAAAGCAATAGGTTCCTTTTAATATACTTTCTTTCTCCATCTAGAGAATTTTAGGTCCATAGGAAAACTAAACTGGTTTTTCCTAAGTGGGTTCAGTTAGAAACAGGCTTCCAACTAATATCATCTCCAGTGGGTTAAGGTTCATCAATTTTGCCCTGGCACCATCCTGCCTGGGTACCATCTGCTGGTAAAGCGAGTTAGTATGGCAATGAGGAAGATGGTATGCCATAAAGAAGAAAAGTCAGAAATGCTGGTGGACCTACACATTTTTCCTGCCTCTGGGTAGAGTTTACATCCTCAGGAAAGAGGAGAGGAATGATGAATAAGCTCTTGAATGAGCGTGGAGAGGAACAGCTGTCGACAACAAATCGATTTCATTGGTTGATTTCAGCAGAGCAGGCAGGGGTCCTGAGCTGCTGTGAGTTGCAGTGCCTCGCCACCAGGGTAGTTAAGATCATTAGGACAATTCGAGAATGCCTTCCTGGAGAAGCCAAGAGCTAGGATCACTGCAGAGAGAGGACAAAGTGGAATTCTGATCCCCAAGGCACTCCACAAGCCTTCAACAGAGAAACAGCAGGGTACACGGCAAAACACCGCTTGCCGCCCTGTCTTCACAACAGCCCTGCTGCCAGATGAGCAAACGAATAGGTCTGTCCAGGTCCACTGTGCAGCTTCCTTTACAGAGCTCCCTGTGGAATTTGCCATCTTCCTAAATCTCGTGCAGGCACTCTAGGAGATGAAACTCAAGTGGCTTCCAAATCCATTCTCTGTGCGCAAGAACTCAGTGGGAGCCTCCTCATCTTTCTGGATACCTTTTATGGGAGCAAAGTCACCTAATGTCAAAACACACCAGCAGAAAAGCAGGATGAGCCACAAGTGCAGGAAACTGCTGTCTACAACAGCCAAATATTTAGATTCTAGGAAAAGGTTTCCAAAGGCTTCATTTCCTGAGTATACGTGCCAGATGTACATGTCTAGGGATCCAATTTCCGAGATGGTTTTTATCCAGTTCTTAAGCCCGCATCGTTTACATATCTCAAACAGCCTGTGTGTATAAGAGAAGAAACTAAATTCATGGTGAGGAGAACCTTTTGTAGGTGGATTTTAGTTGTAGCTATCTCTGCATTTACTTGACTAGAGTGTTTGCAGGGAATTGTTTGAAAATGCAAATGTAAAGACCTCTTCCAAATAGACGTCACTCCTCTAAAAGCGGTAAAGGGTTTCTCTAAAAGAAAATATCTCCTAGAATTCTACTGTCATCTTTTTGAAGACCAAACCTTCAGTAAAGTGCCAGAAATTTGGCACCACTGTCTAGAATGATGGATGAACGGCACAAAAATAAACATTTTCCAAATGCCTTCTAATGAAGACAAATTTACGGGACATTATAATTTCCCAAAGCTTAAAAAAGACTTATTTCTACTTTTTTAACCTTTTAGAAGACTTATCAGCATCAGTGTTTACTTGTAACTGTTATTAGAAGTCAGTAAGTACTTTGTGATTTCTTTTCCCTAACACTACTGAAAAAAAAAAAAAAGATTAATAAAGCTCTGTGCTCAGCATTCCGAGTCGACTGACTCAGAAGGGTTCACTGTGCTTTTCAATACTGCCTTCTTTAAACGAAGGATAAGTTAAAAATTAAATCACCAAGAAAGAGCGTTGCTTAAAAAAAAAAAAAAAGAATGCTTTTGAAAAAGGAATCTTTAAAATGCTAAACAATCCATTTTGGGGAGGAGGTAAAAAGGAACCCTGGAGTGAGGAAGTGGTGATGAAATAGGACTAAGAAAAGGGCCAGGGAAGATGGAAAAGGAAGAAATAAACTATAAAGATGTGTATCTATAGAATTAGAAGGACTCATGTAAAGTGATTTATTCCATTTCTTTGTCTGCAAGCCCATGATAACTAAAGTCAAACTTTCTCTAAGGTTGCCCTTTCCAAATGGTGGCCACTGGTCAAAAGCGGCTGTTCCATACTTGGTACACGTCAAGAGTGCATCACGCTCTAAGTACAAAGCAGATACTGACTTTGAATACTCAGCATAAAAAGAATGTAAAACAGCTCACTAATAGTTTTTATACTAACAACATTTTAGATCTATTTAGTGAAATAAAACACATTGCCAAAATTTATTTCACCTATTTTTCATTTATTTTTACTTCTTTAATTTTTTAACTTTTTAATGTGGCTACAAGAAAATTTCAAGTGACATACATGGGCTTGCATAGATTATATTTAGATATTTGGATTTGATAGCATTGCTTTACAGGTATTAAAAGGTATCTGAACCTATGTACCCATGACTATCGTTTAATATGAGAAAAACTGTAGTGGCCTGTCCCAAACTTTCGCAAATTATCATTGTTCTGTGAGCCATATTGGTTCTTCCTTGGTGATTACTGAAACATATGCCCACTCCCACCCTCACATGAGGAAAGGCATGAGGAGAGAATGGGGGATACATATTCACCTGTTCCTTTAAAAAAATAATAATAATTGTAGTTAATTTACAATGTTGTATTAGTTTCAAATGTACAGCACAGTGATATATATGTGTGTGTATGTGTGTGTATCTATATATGTATACATATATGTATGCATATAAACACACATATATTAAGACATATGCATATATATCTGAATATATTATATTCTTGTCCATTATAGATTATTACAAGATATTGACTATGGTTCTCTGTGCTACAAGTAGGTTCTTGTGGTTTACCTAGTTTATATATAGTGGTGTGTATCAGTCCTGGGTGTTCACTGGTAAGACTGATGTTGAAGCTGAAACTCCAATATTTTGGCCACCTGTTGTGAAGAGCTGACTCATCTGAAAAGACTCTAATGTTGGGAAAGATTGAGGGCAGGAGAAGGGGATGACAGAGGATGAGATGGATGGATGGCATCGCCAACTCAGTGGACATGGGTTTGGGTGGAGTCCGGGAGTTGGTGATGGACAAGGAGGCCTGGCGTGCTGCGGTTCATGGGGTCGCAAAGAGTCAGACACGACTGAGCGACTGAACTGAGCTGAATATGTTAATCCCAAACTCCTAACGAATCCCTCCTCCCCACCTCCGTCAGAACTTCTATATATTACATGCTATTGAGAAAGTAGAATAGGAGCCATATACAAAAAGGGGAACTGGTCTGGGAAAATGTAAATTGAAAAAATTAAGAAGAACCAGACGGAAGAAAAAAATCTTGTCCTCAGAATTTAAAGTTAAACTGAAATGCATTCACTGAAATCCACCTTATACTCGGCGCTGTATTTTCACCAGAGTAATGATCAGTTACCTGAATCATTCAGGAGTCTTCATGAAAGGCTTGAAAAATATTTGCACTTCAGTATCTTTAACTATACAGCTGGGAGTTTCGATCTGATGAGTTACAAAATCCCTTCAAGTCTGAACCTGTATTGACTGATTCTGTTTTACCTTTGAAGTAACCATTACCCTGACTGAAGACTCTCTTCTCTCCATTATCTGGGGGTCTGGCTCCTTGCCAATTAGATCTCAAAATAAAGCTTACTTCTGAAGAGAGCTCATCCCCAACCACCTACGTGGTGGTCCTCCTGTCACTCTATCATTAATTTTATTTTATTTTCTCCATTGAAATTATATTGAGGTGATTTTTTTTTTGGCTTTTATTTCTTTCCTTATATTCATTTCAATTTAGTTCAGCTGCTCAGTTGTGTCCAACTCTTTGCAACCCCATGAATCGCAGCACGCCAGGCTTCCCTGTTCATCACCAACTCCTGGAGTTTACCTAAACTCATGTCCATTGAGTCGGTGATGCCATCCAACTACTCAATCTCTGTCATCCCCATCTCCTACCATCCTCAATCTTTCCCCGCAGCAGTATCTTTTCAAATGAGTCAGCTCTTTGCATCAGGTGGCCAGAGTATTGGAGTTTCAGCTTCAACATCAGTCTTTCCAATGAATACCCAGGACTGAGCTCCTTTAGGATGGACTGGTTTGATCTCCATGTAGTCCGAGGGACTCTCAAGAGTCTTCTCCAGCACCACAGTTCAAAAGCATCAATTCTTTAGCACTCAGCTTTCTTTATAGTCCAACTCTCATATCCATACATGACTACTGGAAAAACCATACCCTTGACTAGATAGACCTTTGTTGGCAAAGTAATATCTCTGCTTTTTAATATGCTGTCTAGGTTGGCTAAAACTTTCCTTCCAAGGAGTAAGTGTCTTTTAATTTTATGGCTGCAGTCACCATCTGCAGTGATTTTGGAGCCCCCCAAAATAAACCCTGCCACTGTTTCCACTGTTTCCCATCTATTTCCCATGAAGTGATAGGACCAGATGCCATGATCTTAGTTTTCTGGATGTTGAGCTTTAAGCCAACTTTTTCACCCTCCTCTTTCACTTTCATCAAGGGGCTTTAGTTCTTCTTCACTTTCTACCATAAAGGTGGTGTCATCTGCATATCTGAGGTTATTGATATTTCTCCTGGAATCTTGATTTCAGCTTGTGCTTCATCCAGCCCAGCGTTTCTCATGATGTACTCCGCATACTAGCCAAATAAGGGTGGCAGTATACAGCCTTGACATACTCCTTTTCCTATTTGGAACAAGTGTATTGTTCCATGTCCAGTTCTAACTGTTGCTTCCTGACCTCCGTACAGGTTTCTCAAGAGGCAGGTCAGGTGGTCTGGTATTCCCATCTCTTTCAGAATTTTCCACAGTCTATTGTGATCCACACAGTCAAAGGCTTTGGCATAGTCAGTAATAATTATAAATAATAATAAATATATTATAAATTATATGCATATTATATAATTATAAATATAAATAATAAACAATACCTTATATTACTTGCTTATATTTTTATATATTTCATTGTTTGCTGTCCAATCATTCATTCAGCTATTCATTCATCCCACAAGAATATAGTCTTCATGAGAGAAAGAATCTTGTCTGTTATGCTCACTGTTCTATCTAGCTCATGGGGAAGAGTTATCTGATGTATACAAGATGCTCAAGAAATATTAAGGGTATGAACAGATCAACCAGATCTGGTTCTTAGATATAATCAACTAAGACAGATGTTGACTGATTTAACAGAATCTACCAACTAATTTATTAACTGAAGTGAAGTCATTCAGTCGTGTCTGACTCTTTGCAACCCCGTAGACTGTAAGTAAGGCATGCTAGTTAATGCTGCTGCTGCTGCTGCTGCTGCATTTCCTTCTCCATTTATTAATGTTATTAATAATTATTAACAAAAGTGAAAGCGTTAGTTGCTCACTGGTGTTTAACTCTTTGTGACCCCATGGACTGTAGCCCACCAGGCTCCTCTGTCCATGGAATTCTCCAGGCAAGCATACTGGAGCAGGTAGCTGTTCTCTTCTCGAGGGGATCTTTCCAACTCAGGGATCAATGCTGGGTCTCCTGTACTGCAGGCAGATTCTTTACCATCTGAACCACCATGGGAGCTGTAAACTATTGACTAATTCATTTCTTAACTGATTTAATTGAATTTATTAACTAGCATTGGAGAAGGCAATGGCAACCCACTCCAGCACTCTTGCCTCTAAAATCCCATGGACGGAGGAGCCTGGTAGGCTGCAGTCCATGGCGCCGCTAGAAGTCAGACACAACTGAGTGACTTCACTTTCACTTTTCCCTTTCGTGCATTGGAGAAGGAAATGGCAACCCACTCCAGTGTTCGTGCCTGGAGAATCCCAGGGACAGGGGAGCCTGGTGGGCTGCTGTCTATGGGGTTGCACAGAGTCGCCTACAACTGAAGCAACTTAGCACCAGCAGCAGCAGCAGCATTAACTAGCATGCCTTACCTGCTTGGGAAAAGGTAATGATAATCTAGTTTTTCTTTTTTTTTTCCTTACATAGAAGGAAAAGGATTCTGTTTTGGTGCAGTTCCAGTTTGAGTCCAAAGGCTAACCAACCAGGAGAGCACATGGTGGAAGTTGTAGACCGGAGGTCACAGTCTCAAAACTCAAGAAGAGCCAGTGTTTCAGGTAGAGTCAAAAGGCAGGAAAAGATCAATTTCTCAGTTCAAGGTAATCAGGCAGGAGCAATTTCCTCTTCCTCATGGTAGAGTCAGCTCTTGTCTTCAAGCCAGGGTTTCAACTGACTGGATGAGACCCACCCACATTAGGGAGATACAATCTGCTTTACTCTACTGATCCAAATGTTAATCTCATCCAAAAGCACCCTCACAGAAATACCCAGAAGAATGTTTGGACAAATATCTGAGCACCCCATGGCCCCAGTCAAGTTGATATACAAAATTAACCATCACACTTGCCCAATCAGGGATGTCACTCATTCAATTCAAAGCCAGACATTTTGCCATGGCTATTCTTTACCCCACTATTTGCCTATGAACTTGCTATAGTACTCTTTGATGCCTTATTGGTGGTGGTGGTGGGAGGGTATTCTCCTTTTGTGATTCCTGGGTTAATATGTTACCTTAAAGATGGACAAAATAGAGAGACAGTGGTTCAGGATGTTCAGTTCTGCCACTCAGTCATGTCCGACTCTGCGACCCTATGGACTACAGCACACCAGACTTCCCTGCCCATCACCAACTCTCAGAGCTTACTCAAACATGTCCGTTGAGTCAGTGGAGCTATCCAACCATCTCATCCTCTGTCGTCCCCATCTCCTCCCGCCTTCAATCTTTCCCAGCATAAGGGTCTTTTCAAATGAGTCAGCTCTTTGCATCAGGTGGCCCAAGTTTTGTAGTTTCAGCTTCAACACCAGTCCTTCCAATGAATATTCAAGACTGATTTCCATTAGGATTGATTGGTTGGATCTCCTTGCAGTCTAACTGACTCTCAAGAGCCTTTTCCAATACCACAGTTCAGAAGCATCACTTCTTTAGCACTCAGCTTTCTTTATAGTCCAACTCTCATATCCATACGTGACTACAGAAAGAACCATAGCTTTGACAAGACAGACCTTTGTTGGCAAAGTAATGTCTCTGCTTTTAATATCCTGTCTAGGTTGGTCATACTTTTCTACAAGGAGCAAGTGTCATTTAATTTCACCATCTGCAGTGATTTTGGTGTCCAAGAAAATAAAGTCTGTCACTGTTTCCACTATTTCCCCATCTATTTGCCATGAAGTGATGGGACTGGATGTCACGATCTTAGTTTTCTGAATGTTGAGTTTTAAGCCAACTTTCTCACTCTTCTCCTGGGGAGACCCCAAAAGCTAAAGTACTTACACATCTGAAAGCTGTCATTTAGATTGATCTGTCAACTGCTGGCAACGGAATGACACAGAAACCACACACCCATTTGCAAATTGAAATGTGAGGTGAACCTGAGTAAGAGACACATTCTGCCTTCTAGGAGGAAAGGACATCTGATTCGCGGCACGCGCTGCCAAGGTACAGCTGAGCGAGCCAAATGGCTCCCTGCCAGTTAACCCTGAGCAACAAGGCAAGGCAATGGCATGTTACATAAAGGGATGAAAGGGTTGTTATAAAAAGGAGCTGACAACTGCTGTGAGATTAATTATATTCCCTTTGCCAAAATCCCATCAATATTTAAAAGCAATAAAGAAAACAATTTCCTGAGTTATTCCTTGTTTTCAAGATGGTCAAAATTTGCCCTCAGAAAACCAAGAAAGAAAGTCAGGAAAAACATAAAGTGCAAAAGAAATGAACCCAAATGGGAGAGCAAATGCAACCTCTAACGTGCCAGTGAGTCAAGATCTCTGGGTGAGATGCAGTCTTCCTTGTGTAACACAATGTTCTAGGCGGCCATGGTTTAGTGTTATTGGAAAAGGTCAACAATTTCACACATGCACAAATGAGTTTTCAGTCATGGGCTAGTCAAGTCAAAGTTACTATCTTTGACATCTAAAAGACACTGCTAAGAAAGCATTATAACCACACAGATGGTTGGACATGGTCCTTTAGATGGTCCCAAAGGTCTTATAAATATCTAGAATTTTAATTCTAATTTTAATTCTAATCTGAATTTCTCAGTTAAAATTGAACAAATTTTAGTGAAGTAAAATTTGTGAAAAGTAGGTGAAGCACTTCCATCAGGTATAAAATTTAAGAAGGTTTCATGGAACTAAGTAATAAAGATAAACAAATAATATGTTAATGCATAAAATAATATTTAATGCATTAAGTTATTATATTACATTATTACAATGCAATAAATTATTATCTTGAGAGTCCCTTGGACTGCAAGGAGATCCAGCCAGTCCATCCTCAAGGAAGTCAGTCCTGAATATTCCTTGGAAGGACTGATGCTGAAGCTGAAACTCCAAGACTTTGGTCACCTGATGTGAAGAACTGACTCACTGGAAAAGACCCTGATGCTGGGAAAGACTGAAGGTGGAAGGAGATGGGAACGACAGAGGATGAGATGGTGGGATGGCATCACCGACTCTATGGACATGAGTTTGAGTAAGCTCTGGGAGTTGGTGATTTACAGGGAAGCCTGGCGTGCTGCAGTCCATGGGGTCGCAAAGAGTCGGACATGACTGAGCAACTGAACCAACTGAATGCATTAAAAAAAATCAGCAAACTCTGGCTCACAGGCTGGCTGCCAATTTTATAAATAAAGTTGTGTTGGAATCAGAGTTGTAGCCTGTTTTTATATATTTATAATTATGATGTTAGTATGTTACTTATCAAGGATGTCTTTTGCATTGATTTTTAAATATTGCATGAATATATTTATCTTGAATACCGAGTTTCTGGTATGCCCTTAAAATTTGCACCCTGGATGTTTCACTTGGTTCACCCCAGTATTAGCTCTGCTATGCACCCTTTTGAATCAAATGACTCCTAATGTTGTCTGGCTCGACATACTAGTTATTCACCTTCACTCAGTATTATAATTTGCTAAGTGAATTACGCACATGATCTATTTTGCTCTGACAACACCTCCATAAGAATGCTATTTCCCCATTTTACAGGTGAGCACCTCAAGTTTCGTATCCAGGATAATATGGCAAAGCCAGAACGTGGTAAATCAGGACGCAGTTCTCTGGAGTCTGAGGCTATGGTCCACGTATTAATCACCACTTAGTAGCTCAGCTGGTAAACAATCCGCCTGCAATGCGCGAGACCTGGGTTCGATCCCTGGGTGGGGAAGATCCCCTGGAGAAGGGAAAGGCTGCCCACTCCAGTATTGTGGCCTGGAGAATTCCACGGACTGTATAGTCTACAGGGTCGCAGTGAGTTGGACACGACTGAGCGACTTTCACTCAAAGAATTTACAGTTTTCCTACAAGGAAAACTGCTTTACATTGCTACATCATGTTTGGATACTCTTGAGGAACTTCTTTCCTTCTTCTTTTACTTGTTTACTGAATTAATAAAAATGATCAAATACAACTTGCATCACTTTCTGGAAGACTCAAAGATGGACGGATACTATTATCAAACACCTTGAATTGTGCAGTGCAGAAGAAGGTATTTTTGGATATAATATAATTTAGTATGTCATTAAAATTAAAGTTGAAATCCTTTAATATCTACACTTGTGAGCCTGGTCACCTGGAATTATCCTAATTTGGGCAACACAGAGCAACTTGATAGTTTAGACAGGAGAAACTTGGGGGCAGCTTTGCAAACACCCTTAGATGTGCACAGTCATGGGGACCCTGTCCTTTTGTAGGGCAGAAGATACCTCTCCTCCACTACAGCTTTCCTACTCAAAGCATTTTCTACTGTTAGTTTCAACCACAATAATATCATGTTAGTCACAGCAGTGAATATAGTCAAGACTTGCATTCACATCTCAAACCCTTCTCCCTAATGTGCAGAAACACAACACACGGCTGGGGCTTCTTATCCCTTGGAGAACTCTTCCACTGCAGAAAAATTACCTCCACTCAGTCACTCAATTCGCCTACCCACTTTTCCTGCTTAGTTGATCATTTTTTTTCTTATTTTAATCATCTCTTGTTTATAGATTTTCAGTCATCCTGCCCACAGTCCCTTTGAAGGGAAGTTGCCCAGTCAAGCATTCCTGTGAAAGGGACAAGCTCACTTTAGATGAGGTGACCCTGCCCTGGCTCTCTAACCCTCAATGTGAAGCAGGGAAAACATAAAAAACTAATAGCACTCAACACGCAGAATAAGCAGTGATCTATTAAATCTGTGTGTGTGTGTGTGTGTGTGTGTGTGTGTGTGTGTGTGTGTGTGTGTGTGCATGCTCAGTTGTGTCTGACTCTTTGTGATCCCATGGACAGTAGCCTGCCAGGCTCCTCTGTTCATCAGATTCTCCGGGCATGAATCCTACAGTGGGTTGTTATTTTCTTCTCCAGCGGAACATCCCGACCCAGAGATCAAACCTGTGTCTCTTGTGTCTCTTGCACTGGCAGGCTGCTGCTGCTGCTAAGTCACGTCAGTCGTGTCCAGCACTGTGTGACCCCATAGACGGCAGCCTACTAGGCTCTGCCATCCCTGGTATTCTCCAGGCAAGAGTACTGAAGTGGGCTGCTGTTGCCTTCTCCGGCATTAGCAGGCAGATTCTTTACTACTGTGCAACCTGGCAAGTCCCTGATCTATGAAATAGTCTGGCTTAAAATCATGGTAGAACCAACCAGAATCTTTTCCTCCAGGAATCTGATCTAAGAAATAAACCGGAGAATGAGATATTTCTCCTTAAGAAACAAATGTAAAGGAGAGGTGCATGAGGATGTATGGCGGAAGAGTCTGTGGCGACCTTCTTTTAAAGTTACGACAAAAGTCAAAATGCGATCAAGGCCACCTGCCACCCCCCCCCACCCCGCACTTCACTTCTTCATTTCATCCTTTAATTCATGTTGGTGATTTTCATCACTATGTAGATGTGGATGAGGGGATGAGTCTGGTCTCCTTTGCCTCTTAATGAATTTTTTAAGATGCCACCTTTATGGTCCTCTTTCCTTTTTATTTAGACAGAAACTCATTTTCTAAAACTCCTACTCTTCAGAGAGTCTAAGGACTGATTTAACTGATGGTTCAGACTTGGAAGAGACAAGGCAGACCACACTTTATTTCTGTGGGGTTTTTGCTTGCTTATGATATTTTTTTTTTACATTTTGTTCAAACATTGACTGGGGGACCCATATAGTGGGTTTGGGAAAGAACAGAGTCAATCATAACTTTTGTGAACAAAACAAAACATCCATCGGAGGAAACAAGAGCATTTATTTTCATCCAGATAGAGTTTGGAATAATTCAGAACACTCTGTAGCGGGGGCTGAAAAAGGCACCTCATGTAAAATAAATCATCTACTATGGCAAAATGCGGTCAATGCTCATGTCAACGAGGGACTGAAACATTCAAGGAAAGTAAACAGTTTTGCAAATAGCAACTGATGAGTTTCTATTATCCCCTATTTCTTTTTGACTGGCAGGAAAGACAGTGGAACAAAATCAGTCCTATTAGCTCTGAGGAGCCCTAATCCCTTTCCTCCCTGGAGCACACCACCTAACTTAGAAGACAATAAAATCCTCCCTGACACCAGATAAAAAATGATAATGTACTTTGGTGATAATGTGTGCAAGCCGCAAAAGGCAAAATCAGAGTGTGAATATTCTCTCCTTAAAGGATAGGACCATAAATCTTTACTAACAGACACATTACCACTGAATAGCAAGAGGAACTTCAAAACAACACAGAAAATCATAACAAAAGATTCCATCTGACTGACACCAGCAAGAGCAGCAAACCGCACCACTAGTGCACCTCTCACAAATATAATTTTAATGGCATCCTAGCTTGGACTGCAAGGAGATCCAACCAGCCCATTCTGAAGGAGATCAACCCTGGGATTTCTTTGGAAGGAATGATGCTAAAGCTGAAACTCCAGTACTTTTGGCCACCTCATGCAAAGAATTGACTCATTGGAAAAGATTCTGATGCTGGGAGGGACTGGGGGCAGGAGGAGAAGGGGACGACAGAGGATGAGATGGCTGGATGGCATCACGGACTCGATGGACGTGAGTTTGAGTGAACTCCGGGAGTTGGTGATGGACAGGGAGGCCTGGCGTGCTGCAATTCAAGGGGTCACAAAGAGTCAGACACGACTGAGTGACTGAACTGAACTGAACTGAGAGCCACAATTATTAAATATGGGCATTATTTTGTCTGCTCACACACAAAAAAGAGAAAATTAAAAACTCATTATAGCTGTGAAAAGAAGAGAAGCGAAAAGAAGAGGGAAAGATATAAGCATACGAATGCAGAGTTCCAAAGAATAGCAAGGAGAGATAAGAAAGGCTTCCTCAATGATCAATGCAAAGAAATAGAGGAAAACAATAGAATAGGAAAGACTAGAGATCTATTCAAGAAAATTAGAGATACCAAGGGAACATTTCATGCAAAGATGGGCTCAATAAAGGACAGAAATGGTACAGACCTAACAGAAGCAGGAGATATTAAGAAGAGGTGGTAAGAATACACAGAAGAACTGTACAAAAAAGATTTTCATGTCCCAGATAATCACGATGTTGTGATCACTCACCTAGAGCCAGACATCCTGGAATGTGAAGTCAAGTGAGCCCTAAGAAGTATCACTATGAACAAAGCTAGTGGAGGGGATGGAATTCCAGTTGAGCTGTTTCAAATCCTGAAAGACGATGCTGTGAAAGTGCTGCACTCAATATGTCAGCAAATTTGGAAAACTCAGCAGTGGCCACAGGACTGGAAAAGGTCAGTTTTCATTCCAGTTCCAAAGAAAGGCAATGCCAAAGAATGCTCAAACTACCACACAATTGTACTCATCTCACACGCTAGTAAAGTAATGCTCAAAATTCTCCAAGCCAGGCTTCAGCAATATGTGAACCATGAACTTCCAGATGTTCAAGCTGGTTTTACAAAAGGCAGAGGAACCAGAGATCAAATTGCTAACATTCGCTGGATCACTGAAAAAGCAAGAGAGTTCCAGAAAAACATCTATTTCTGCTTTACTGACTATGTCAAACCCTTTAACTGTGTGGATCACAATAAACTGTGGAAAATTCTGAAAAAGATGGGAACACCAGACCATTTGACCTGCCTCTTGAGAAATCTGCATGCAGGTCAGGAAGCAACAGTTAGAACTGGACATGGAACAACAGACTGCTTCCAAATAGGAAAAGGATACCATCAAGGCTGTACACTGTCACCCTGCTTATTTAACTTATATGCAGAGTACATCATGAGAAACGCTGGGCTGGAGGAAACCCAAGCTGGAATCAAAATTGCCAGGAGAAATATCAATAACCTCAGATATGCAGATGACACCATCCTTATGGCAGAAAGTGAAGAGGAACTAAAAGCCTCTTGATGAAAGTGAAAGAGGAGAGTGAAAACGTTGGCTTAAAGCTCAACATTCAGAAAACTAAGATCATGGCATCCAGTCCCATCACTTCATGGCGAATAGATGGGAAAACAGTGGAAACAGTGGCTGATTTTATTTTTCTGGGCTCCAAAATCACTGCAGACAGTGATTGCAGCCATGAAATTAAAACATGCTTACTCCTTGGAAGGAAAGTTATGACCAACCTAGACGGCATATTCAAAAGCAGAGACATTACCTTGCCAACAAAGATCCGTCTAGTCAAGGCTATGGTTTTTCCAGTGGTCATGTATGGATGTGAGAGTTGGACTACAAAGAAAGCTGAGCACCAAAGAATTGAAGCTTTTGAACTGTGTCATTGGAGAAGTCTCTTGAGAGTCCCTTGGACTGCAAGGAGATCCAACCAGTCCTTCCTAAAGGAAATCAGTCCTGGGTGTTCATTGGAAGGACTGATGCTGAAGGTGAAACTCCAATATTCTGGCCACGTGATGCAAAGAGCTGACTCATTGGAAAAGACTCTGATGCTGGGAGGAATTGGGGGCAGGAGGAGAAGGGGACGAGAGAGGATGAGATGGCTGGATGGCATCACTGACTCGATGGACGTGAGTCTGAGTGAACTCCGGGAGTTGGTGATGGACAGGGAGGCCTGGCGTGCTACGGTTTATGGGGTCGCAAAGAGTCGGATTTGACTGAGTGACTGAACTGAAAAACGCATTCACCCTTTATATGTTATAGTAATTCAATGTAATAATACTTTCATCCAAAGGCAACAATGAATGGTAGCAGCAAAGGATTCTAATTCTGACTTTGCCCTAAGAAGGCAGGGTGTGAATTCTAGATGAACTGAAATCTGTCTTCCCCCACTAGTTCCGGGATCTTGGACAACCTCTTGATCTCTCCTTGCTACAATGTCCACTTCTGTAAAATGAGGATAACAGCAGAATCCACTTCAGACAGTGTTTATAAGAACCAAATATCAAAACCAATTATATTTGGTCAGGGTTTCTTAACCATGTCATGATTGACATTTTGAGTTGAACGAAAATTTTTTGTGGGAGGATGGGGCTAACCTGCATACTATAGAATGTTTAACAGCATCTACCCATTAGATATGAGTAATGATAATTTTTAAAAGTCGTTAGTATTGTCAGATGTTCCCTAAGGGGCACAATCACCCCCAGTTGATAATCAGAGCTTTAGTCCCTGGTGACTGTCAACTCTTGAATAAATGGGCATTCATCCTCTCTTCAGTTGGTCTTCTCTGTTGTTCAAAAGAAGAATCCTGTGGCTTTAGGTACATTAATGTAACATATGGGAAGAAGGGAAATGTTGGTTAACTGAGCGTCATAAACTGTCTCCATACTTACATGTATACATTAACTCATGCCATCTTCAAAAGTATCTTAGAAAGTCAATACTGGGGATCGTCCAAAAATCCTTCCCACGAAGAGACTGATTAATTTATGATACTTATAAATGAAAGTTGAATTGTATATAAACTTGTGTGCTCTCACCTTGAACTAAGTTTCAGAACACTGATGAACACACGCATGCCTCAAATGTACATATCTGGGTATTCAGGTAGTTGCTAGGAATGTGAACCATTCTGTGAAGCTGAGGCCAAGAGGTGGGCCCTACATGGACACAGCCAAGAGCCTCCCTAGTGATTCTACCAGGTCAGCTTGGATACGAAACCACGTCCTATGGTCCAGTGGGATCCACAGGGACTTTTGTACTTGGAACATACTCCACAAGATGCTGCCTTGAATGCTGGACAAATGATTATGGAGTTCTGAAAAACATTTTAATCAACGAAATCAAAAAGAATGCCTTGACCACAAATATCCCTACTCATCAAGCACATATTGCTGGACTAAAATCCAGGAATTAAGTAGGGATGAAGTTCCCCCAGGTCTGCAATATGGCCAGCAAATAGAAATTTATTGGGAGTCCATGGGCATGCTTTTCTGCAGATGGCAATTCCAAACCTTTCACAGGGTCAAAGCAACCCATCTTTGGTTGCTCATCTCTCTCTCTGTCTCTATGCTGAATGCAGCCTTTGAACTGGACTGCTGGAGAAACGGTCACTAGAAGTAAAGAATCTTAGTTCTAGAATTATCTTGTTTCATTGTCATCTCACATATCACCCAATAACCCATCTATCTACAGAAAATAACATAAATTATTCTCAAATTACTATCTCTATTCCAAAAATTTACTGAGGCTCAGAGGGGTTAACTAACTTGGGTAAGATCTTGACAGGACAGTTAGGCAAGCAGCAGAGTAAAGGAGCTTCCTGGGTGGCTCAGTGGGTAAAGAATCCACCTTCAATATAGGAGAGACAAGAGACTCTAGTTCGATCCCTGGGTTGGGAAGATCCCCTGGAGGAGAAATGTCAACCCACTCCAGTATTTTTGCCTGAAAAATCCCATGGACAGAGGAGCCTGGTGGGCTACAGTCCAATGGGTCAGAAAGAGTCAGATACAACTGAGTGGCTAAGTAGTAGCAGCAGCAGCAGCAGCAGCAGCAGCAGCAGCAGTGTGAAAGTTCATACCTAGAGCTGTTCCCCTACCAGGCTGCCTCCTACTGGCTGCCTGGCAACACATGCAGCCATCTAGTTGCTTGTTAGGGGTGGTGGACAGGAATGAAAACTCGTTAAGAATAGTGAGTTCCTATGGGTTTGGGATTTAAAAGGATAAACAGTGTTTGAATCGTAGCTCTCGGTTCCACTTATCTTAGGTTCTTTTCCTCAGGACTATCTTTATTCTTGGGGGAAGGATAGCAGGATAAGGAACAAAAAGTTAATCCGTGATGGGTAATGACTCTGCATAACATTAAAAAGTCCCTTGCAGAGTAAAAGTGAATCCATAAATGTTAGGAAAATCAGTTACGGAGAAACAGGAAAAATGGTATCTTTTTGAAGGATTCTGAAGAGGGTATTTCTCTCTTTTTAAAATTATGTATTTATTTTAATTGGAAGCTAATTACTTTACAATATTGTAGTGGTTTTCCCATACATTGACATGAATTAGTCACAGGTGTACATGTGTTCCCCATCCTGAAACCCCCTCCGACCTCCCTCCCCTGTGCTGGGTATTGCTAAGAAATACTGAATGAAAACTTATATCCAAAGCATATACAAGACAAATTGTCATGTAAAAGTCTTGTAATTGGCTACTGTAAATTACCCAGCCTGGTCAGCAGAATTATATTGTATCCTGGGAACATAATTTAGGTGGACACATTTAAAAAGAAAAATATGTTGATAGTAATAACGTGGCATTTTGGAGTCAGTCTCTGTATTTCCAAGGATCCCTACCAGAATTGAAAATGTGCCTTTACTGGAAATGTATTTCAATCTTCCCCCAGCAAAAACCCAGGATCCTGGTGAGAGAAAGGATCTTTCAGGGGCTGCCTTGCTGGCACTCCTTCATAGAGCACCAGATTTAACTAGGTTTTTTTTTTTTTTTTCCACAGTATACTTAATTGGGCAAGAGTTTCACCAACATCTTTACTACGCAATTTGTTTTTTATAAAATGGCATTACACGGTTATAAAATTATCAAAGTAATCCAAAGAGACATTATTGTCTGCTAAAAGAATTTAATTGGAAAATGGATTTTTTTTTTTCTGACACAACATTGAGAACTTAAAAAGCACTCTTACCCTTTTACTGAAAAGCTAATATTCCCCTCCAGATTTCTGATTTTCATATTCATAGGGCCTGGATAAGCTAAGCTTTAACATAAGCCTTAAGGCTGTATAAATATTTATCATAGATAAAAAATTAAAAAAGAAATCTTAGTGATTTTAGGCATCAAAAGAGACTTATGTGGTATAATAAAAGACTCTTGGATTTAAATTCAGAGGAATTTGTGTAGCGATCTTTGCTCTATCACTATTTGGCTCTGCAACCTTAAACAACTCTTATATGCCTTCCTGGACATGAATTTCTTCACCTGTAAAGCAAGGGGATTGGGTTGGATTACTCCTAATACTCCCCCAAAGGTCTGGCAATATGTGATGGTACTAGAGGACATTTTAAAATAAAAGGGAAGGATGTATATTTTTAATGAAAAGAAACTGTCACAATTCAAAACAGTGATGGTAACTGTCATAAAAACGGCTTGAAACAAAAAATTAATTCAGGGTTTCATAAAAGTAAATGTCAAAATACAGCATACCATTTCTTCAACTCTTAAACTGAAGAATTAATTATTGAATGTTTGAAGATACACACAAAAAAAATTGAGAAAACAAAAATGTCATTCTATCAGTCAGCTCCTGACTTTAAATCTAATATTCTTAGTTTAGATTGTGAAAATTTTGATTTAGTAGAAAAAATTGCTTCAAACCACATTGCTTCAAACCACATTCAAACACAAACTGCTTCCAAGTAATACTAATGAATATTGATATTAATTTTAGATACTCAATGTACCTTATATAAGCCCCAAATAGAATGAAACATATGAGAACATGATGGAGGAGAAGGCAAATGCCTCCATGAATATAAATAAAACTTAAAATGTTTAGCAGAAATGAAAAGCCAAGACAGGTTGGTAAAATGTGTGAAATAATTTTGTCTCCTTTTCTCTGGCAATTCAGTAACCAGAAAGCTAAGAGCTGATCTTTCAGATATTCATCATTGCCAGGGGTTCAATCTAGCAATCAACTCAGATATCAAATCTACCTGTGCAGGGCAGGCAAAGTGCACCAAACTATGCTGTCGTAGAGCTGGTAGAGAGCAGGTAGTAACTATTCCTGCTGAGGCCGTTTTTGTAATGGAAAATTCATCTCTGGGAGAGGTATGATGGAATGAAATAAGCTTTACACCTAGAGAGACATGATGAGCTAAGGAATTTGCAGAGCTCAGCACAAACTGAAAACTCGGGACACCTTGTATTGTTGTTGCTTGAAGGCAATGGCACCCCACTCCAGTACTCTTGCCTGGAAAATCCCATAGACGGAGGAGCCTAGTGGGCTGCAGCCCATGGGGTCGCTAAGAGTCAGACACGACTGAGCGACTTCACTTTCACTTTTCACTTTCACGCACTGGAGAAGGAAATGGCAACCCACTCTAGTGTTCTTGCCTGGAGAATCCCAGGGATGGGGGAGCCTGGTGGGCTGCCGCCTATGAGGTCGCAAAGAGTCGGACACGACTGAAGCGACTTAGCAGCTTAGCCGCAGTAGTCACTCAGTTCAGTTCAGTTGCTCAGTCGTGTCCGACTCTTTGCAACCCCATGAATCGCAGCACACCAGGCCTCCCTCTCCATCACCAACTCCCAGAGTTCACTCAAAATCATGTCCATCGAGTCGGTGATGCCATCCAGCCATCTCATCATCTGTCGTCCCCTTCTCCTCCTGCCCCCAATCCCTCCCAGCATCAGGGTCTTTTCCAATGTGTCAACTCTTTGCATGAGGTGGCCAAGGTATTGGAGTTTCAGCTTTAGCATCATTCCTTCCAAAAAACACCCAGGACTGATCTCTTTTAGAATGGACTGGTTGGATCTCCTTGCAGTTCAAGGGACTCTCAAGAGTCTTCTCCAACACCTCAGTTCAAAAGCATCAATTCTTCGGCGCTCAGTTTTCTTCACAGTCCAACTCTCATAGCCATACATGACCACTGGAAAAACCATAGCCTTGACTAGACAGACCCTTTGTTGGCAAGGTAATGTCTCTGCTTTTGAATATGCTATCTAGGTTGGTCATAACTTTGCTTCCAAGAGTAAGCGTCTTTTAATTTCATGGCTGCAGTCACCATCTGCAGTGATTTTGGAGCCCAAAAAAATAAAATCAGCCTGTTTTCACTGTTTTCCCATCTATTTGGCATAAATTGATGGGACCAGATGCCATGATCTTAGTTTTCTGAATGTTGAGCTTTAAGACAACTTTTTCACTCTCCACTTTCACTTTCCTCAAGAGGCTTTTTAGTTCCTCTTCACTTTCTGCCATAAGGGTGGTGTCATCTGCATATCTGAGGTTATTGATATTTCTCCTGGCAATCTTGATTCCAGCCTGTGCTTCTTCCAGCCCAGCATTTCTCACGATGTACTTTTTGTATAAGACCCTACGTCCATGGAGCGGCGGCTGCGCAGGCGGAAGAGGGCCAAGAGGATCTACTCCACGTTCAAGGTCAGGAGGGGTGGCTGTGTGTAGATATCCCTCATCCAAGGTAAGGAGCAGTGGCTGCGCTTTGCTGGAGCAGCCGTGAAGAGATACCCCACGTCCGAGGTAAGAGAAACCCAAGTATGACGGTAGGTGTTGCGAGAGGGCATCAGAGGGCAGACACACTGAAACCATAATCACAGAAAACTAGCCAATCTGATCACATGGACCACAGCCTTGTCTAATTCAATGAAACTAAGCCATGCTGTGTGGGGCCACCCAAGACAGGCAGGTCACGATGGAGAGGTCTGACAGTCACTCAGTCATGTCCAACTCTTTGTGACCTCCCATGGACTGTAGCCCACCAGGTTCCTCTGTCCATGGATTTCCCAGGCAGGAATACTGGAATGAGTTGTCCTTTCCTTTGCCAGGGGAATCTTCCCAACCCCGGGACTGAGCCCATGTCTCCTGCATTGCAGGTGGATTCTTTACTGCTGAGCCACCTGGAAAGTCCCTCAGGACACCTTATTCAAAAGAACTACAAATTTTAAGCAGCTTACAGCTTAGCATTAAACCCTTCTGAGAGTAGGGACCCTTTGTGACCACCAATGAATTTGGCCCTGAAGCCAGTTCAAATCCCTGCTCAGTCATTTAAGAGCTCTGCAAGAGACCCTGTACCAGTCAACTGACTACTGTCAGGTTCTTTGTGAAATGGTTAAACCCATAAAAACGCCTTTCTATGCCTGTTGTAAAAATCCTATTATCCAATAAGTCCCATTTGCTGGATAAACAGTATATCCTCAAAAAGCAATAGCTATTATCATTAGCTTGAAGGATGGATGACTCCCAATAGCAATTCCATCATAAATCACAATGCTTTTTTCTTCTCTTACAGGGCTTAGAAAGAGATTAATCCATAAACAATGATAGCAAGAAAATTCTAAAGCAGAAACATGGCAGTCCTCTTTTCCCCAGGTACTGACTGAGTTTTTTTATGTCCAACACAAAGACTTGAACATATTTTCTCTTTTGTGGTTCTTACCGTATTTCCTTCAAATGATTCACCAAAAGAATACAAGAATACTAGAGAAACAGTCATGCTCTTGTTAATACAGGTCCTTGCTTTTCAAAAGTGGTAAGCGAATTGCTCCTGGAACAAGAGGATTGTCATCAATATTTTGCTGCTTTCAGTCCCCCCTGGAATGTGAAAGATTGAAACATCCTGAATAATGACCCAAGAGGAAACATTCTCTTGGGAAACGAGGTATAATTTGTATGCAACTTATACTATATAATTTTCAAAAACACAGGACATTTATACTTCTCTGTTGTAGTAAATTTAACTCTTGTTACCAGCAGTACTCTTTCATGCTCTGATTTAAACCAATGAGAAAATTAACTCATGACAAGTTCGACTCCTGAAGGTGAAGATTTCTGAATGCTTTAAAATGTCAATGTAGCTTCCTTTATAGATACTTATTTGAAAGGCACTTATTAATAGACCAGAAGGAGAGAATGTGAGAGGGTAAAAAAAGAAATGGAATGGAAGACTCATAAGGTTTCCTTTTGCCCTATAATCCTTTTTCAATATAGGATATAACAGCTAGAACAGAAACATGGTAGAAGAGATGAAGGGTCTTTCTGAGTTTTTTAAACCATCAGGAAACTATTTCAATCTCTGAGTGGCTAAAAACACCATGATGACACCTAGATTCATGTCCCATTTCAGGAAGTCATTTGTTTGGGGCCAATTCCATGAACACTCATTTAGATTCAATAATGGAAGGCCAATAAAGAGTCTACCAAGAGGTTCAATTCTGAAGATGCTGGAAGACTAGGATGATGAGCTTATTTACACTTGCCCTCGCTTCACCTGATCCAGGATGAGCTAACACCACCTTTGGTCCCTTCCTGAAATAGCATAGACTATTACGGGTACATAGTCATTCACTTAAACTGGTTGCCTTCATACTTACATTTTAAAAATAGATAAATGAACTATACAGTCAAAATATTCTCCTTAATATATGCACTGTCAAGCATTTTAACAGATCTCAGCTCTCTTGTTTATTTTTCCTGGCATTGATCGTTACAAGGCTTGAAAATATTACTGCTGCTACTGCTAAGTCACTTCAGTCGTGTCCGACTCTGTGCGACCCCATAGATGGCAGCCCACCAGGTTCCCCCGTCCCTGGGATTCTCCAGGCAAGAACACTGGAGTGGGTTGCCATTTCCTTCTCCAATGCATGAAAGTGAAAAGTGAAAGTGAAGTCGCTCAGTTGTGTCCAACCCTCAGCGACCCCATGGACTGCAGCCTTCCAGGCTCCTCCGTCCATGGGATTTTTCCAGGCAAGAGTACTGGAGTGGGGTGCCATTGCCTTCTCCGTGAAAATATTAAATAAGAAAATAATTGTATGGAAGTTTTAATACTCAAGTCATCTGCAAATATGATCTTCAAATCTGGAGTACTTATTCTTCTGCCAGAGCAGCATTACTTTTTCTCCTAATAACACCTAATGCATTGAATTACCCAGTCTTAGCCATTTCACAAAACTACAAGGCATTCATTTTAAGCATTCATGTGTTTAATTAATAGTTTTAATACGTATCAATAAAACATCCAGTAGAACGACTTCATAAAAAGGCTTTCCCAACATCAACAACAGAGTTGAGGAAACAAAACTTTACTTACACAATTATTTTTAGAAAGTATTATACACTTTTGGTTCATTTGTTTGTTTTTATTTTCACAAGAGTAGATCCCACGGAACTGGTGAGAAGAGTGTTAAATGTTTAGATTCACTATTCTATCATCTTCAATGTTATTCAACAGCTATCTCCTATGTAATTGGCATCATTTTAAAAGCTGTGGGAGATTCCAGAGAAATACGAGTTAACTACCACTGTTCTCAGAGAGGGTCTAAGGACAGAAGTAGAAACAGCGATGAAAGAAGTAGAATTGGATGAGACAAAAAGTGGTGCCAAGAAGAGTCTGATACTAGAAAGGAGGGGGCCAGGTGAAGCATGGAGGGACTGACTCCATTAAAGAATAGCTGGGTGAGACGGAGCAACTAGGTGGGTGAGGTTTCATTGGGAACAACTTTAGAAATGAAACAATTCTGAATAATGATTAAACTCAGAAGATGACTGTACAAACACACTTGGCAAACAAGGCAATTGAGGTCCAGAAAGTTCACCAGAGCTGCTGACAGGTGGAACCTTGATACCTAAATCTATCAAGTCCTGGAATATGTCCTAAGAAGTCCAGGGCTCTTCTGGTGGGTGACAACTTTTCGTGGCCCACAAAATAAGCAGAAACTTCAGGTTTATTTCTCTGCACCAGACAAGTAGTTTTGCAGACAGTTTACCCCACTAACGTACATTTAGAACATTAGCAAGAAGACCTCATCCTAAATTCAGATTCCTCTGTGAAGTGGGTTCAGCAACAATCTGAGCTCTGCTTCTGAAGTGGGTTCCTATTGCCTTCTCTATTCTTTGAAGCAGGATGATAAAACAAAAATGAAACCTTTTTCAAAGAGAATTCATTTAACGGTTATATTGATGTCTTGATCAAAAAGAAGGAAGTCTTTCAGGTGGTGCTTTTTTCTTCTTTTCATTCTACTTCATTTACAAGTCATCGCTCTCTTAACCTTTACTGCTCTTTGCTTAATCAACCTAGAGTTAGGGTGAAGATTAGGAGAGTGGAATCAACGGAAGGAAGCACAAGCAACCTTTCAGAAAGCAAAGGAATTCAAGATAATTCCCAGAACTTCAGTCTCATTTGATACAACAGAGGTGGCAAGGAGTCAAATTCATCAACACACAGTGGTTAGAAAGTCCATTCGAGATAAGGCAACCTGCAAAATCTATGAGGTATAAAAAACAAGAGATTAAGTCCCATCAGAATGAACAAATCCCCTAGTAGGTCCAGTCATTCAAACCAGGACCTCTGGTGTAGGACAAGTCAATCAACCGACAATAAAGCAGAACAGTTAAAAAGTGCGGATCCCAGCACTGCCTTATATCCTGCCTTCAAGCCTCAGCTCTAAAAAGGTGTATTACGTGCTCTTTGACGAGGGACCTAAGCTTTGTGTGCCTCTGTTTCCTCAGCTGTAAGGTGGGGATAATAATATTAGCACCTGTCTCATGGGTGTGTTGTGGAAACGAGATGCATTAGTTGCTATTTGTATATAAAATACTCAGAATAGTACCTGACACATAGCTAAGTGTGATGTGAGTGCTTGCTGCCATTAATCTCCTCCTCCTTCTCTCCCTGTCCTCCTTCTTTTTATCCTTCTTTTTCTTCTCCTCCTCACTCTGTTTCTACCATTTACCCCCACATGACCTTGGAGAAGCTGACAAACCTCTTGGCTTCACAGTTTCTGCCTTTGTGAATGTAGGATAATAACACTGCGGGGGTACATACTACCTCCCGGCATTAAGATTGTAATGAGATATACAAAAAAGTCTTTAGAATGTTACTGAACTATACAGTTAAATATGGTTAAAACAGTGGGTTTTTTTATGATGTGACTTTTGCCACAATAAAAACATTTTAAAGAAAGTTCTTGATAGAGCACAGATCATATATGAAGCATGGATAAAATGGAAGTTTGTACACTCACTTACACATTTGTTCTAGACTTCTTCCAGCAAATACTTTTCAAATACAGTGTGTAAAGCACATTTTTAGGTAAAGGGGATGCAGCAGCGAATGAAATGAACAAAACTGTGTTCTCTCACGGAGCTTACATTTAAGAGACGGTAGCTGTGTACCAGTTAATAGTCTCACTATGATCTTTTTGACAACCAATTTGCAAATTCCTGAATATTTATTTATTCCTGAATATTTTATTTATTTGAGAAGTAGTATAAGCAGGTTCCAGGATACGGCTGACGGGGGAATAGACAAGCAAGAGGTAAAATGGACAGTGTGTAAAGAGAGATAAGTGCTCTGAAGGAAAATAAAGCAGGGAACAGTGAGACGAAATGTCTGAGGATAAAGAGGGGGGGTGCGATTATAAATAATCTGGACAAGAAGGACTCACTGAGAAGGTGATACCTGGTCACAGACTTGGCAGTGTAGAATGACCCAGGCAGTGGAAACAACACACTTTCTCAGCGATTGAAAAGCACGTCAACTGAGAATGTCAGTCTCGGTCTGTGCACAAGGTCCCTCAGTCGATTCAGCCCAGCACGCTGCCCCCTGTGCTTTTCTTCACAGGTATAGTCTACACACGAGTAGATAACAATTTACAGGTTGAAAATACTCCCTTCACCTAGTCTCTGAGTAACATAACCCTATACTGGCCAATGGGTACTGTCCAAAATTCTCACTCCTGGTCTCCAGGGTTAGCCTGACAGCTTCACTGTCATCTGTCAAGTGAACAGAAGGATACGGCATTTATTTCAGAGCTAACACAAACAAGCAGACAGCCTCTCAAATAAAATGAGATGGTTTTCAAAACTCGCTCTTTATGTAAATGTCATAATGATAACCAAAGTTTCCACCAACAGAAAGCTTGATCAAGTATGGAGACACCGTGGAATTACTGAGAAGGCACGTAAACAACGGTGTGAACCTAATAATGTGATAACCTGATAATGGGAGAGACGTTCATTTTATTAATGATGCCACGGCAGCAACTGATATTTCCTGAGTGTGTATCTCTTCTAATGCCTGAGTTTCCTCATCTACAAAATGGGACTAATTACTACCTTATAGGTAGAATGTGAGATTTGAATAAATTAATTCAGGTAAAAGTTACTACATCAATTAATGATAACTACATAGAATAAATATGATTAAATGATAAATGGAATGCATGTGATCAATGTAAGCTATTTTTCCCTTCATCTTCATTATTATCATTATCATTATTGTTTTACTTTGGGCCAAACACTAGAAGTTAGCTCTTTTTTATTATTCCCATTAAACTGAGCAATAGAAAGTTTACTAAGTTGCTTTATATTCTAAAGAGAATTAAGAAATTGGGTAGAGATTCATGACAGACAATCTCATTCTCAATAGCTGTTCTATTAAAAAAAAACACACATTTTGGACAGTTTAAATTCAACTAGAGTCTCAGATCCATGAGGGCAAGAACCATGTCACTTGCATTTACTAACTTATAGAAAGTTATTCATTATGCTGAATGATTACAACGAGGAAGCCATAGTCAACCCTACTTATTAGGTGCTTATTTATGTCCTGAATGTTTAATATGAATTATTTTGCACACTCCCTCTACTCCAAAGAAGGAGCTACTAATGTTATCCCATTTTCATATGAGAAAATTGAGTCTAAGAGAATTTAAATTACCCCAAATCATACAGATAAGTAGCAGTGCCAGGACTAAAACTCCTGTCTACTGAACTCCAGTCCCAAAGTTTCATCGTTGTTTTTTCCTGTCTACAATGCTCAGCTAGTAACTCCTGGTATAACGAGAACAATGATACACAGTTGTCACTAGACCCCAGGACATGTGAATTAAGGTTGCAGGCTTCATATGAAGGTGCAATAGTTCCCTCCTCTGCTAATTACCACGTGCGAACAAGGTAAAATGCAGAACTCAGTGGAAACCTAGACTCATTCCCAAAAATCTGAAGGAGCCAATTAGCGTTGGAATAACAATCTCTCATACAATTCTGTGGTTGGCTGGTGCCATGGTAATACGCACACCTCTTCCATAATATCAATCTCCGCCATTTCCAATCTGTACTGTGTATGAATTATGCATTAAAAGCCTGCAAAACATGGAGTAATGGCTTCAAAAACTCTCTCAGGCATAAAAATAGAAGCTTAGTGCTGTTGGTATGGATTCCCCACTGTTTCAAAGTAACCATTTTCAGCCTTTGGAGAAAGAATTCACAGACTCTTTGCTGTAGCATTTTAGATAATCTACTATTCCTTGTAGTAGTTCAGCTGAGCACCAAAGAATTGATGCTTTTGAACTGTGGTGTTGGAGAAGTCTCTTGAGAGTCCCTTGGACTGCAAGGAGATCCAACCAGTCCATTCTGAAGGAGATCAGCCCTGGGATTTCTTTGGAAGGAATGATGCTAAAGCTGAAACTCCAGTACTTTGGCCACCACATGCGAAGAGCTGACTCATTGGAAAAGACTTTGATGCTGGGAGGGATTGGGGGCAGGAGGAGAAGGGGACGACCGAAGATGAGATGGCTGGATGGCATCACTGACTCGATGGACACGAGTCTGAGTGAACTCTGGGAGTTGGTGATGGACAGGGAGGCCTGGTGTGCTGCGATTCATGGGGTCGCAAAGAGTCGGACATGACTGAGCGACTGAACTGAGCTGAACTATTCCTTCTAACTCTCTCAACTCCATTTCTTACAGAGGTAAATATGTCTGTGGTCTGAAAGCCAAGGTAAAAACAAACCAAGCATCTGTCCTAATGAGATTCCCAAGGGCCTGGTGAAAAACACTCTCTGTTGTACCCAGTGATGGAAATTATCAGTCACGTTATTTGGATTTTAATTAGAGAGCAGTCCAGAGCAATTATAATAACCTGGTTTTTTGATCTTGAGAATCTCAATCCTTGTGCTGGTAGAGGCAAACTGAAATGTTCTAGAAGCCAGTAAGGTGAAGTAAAGGAGCAAAACAGGCAAGGTGTAAGCAACAGGGGAAGAAGCAGATGTGGCGCTCAGGGAACACATGGTCCCTTTCAGAACCTCCTCTAAAAAAAGTAGCTGCTACTCTGTTCTAGCTGATGGTTGCCAGAAGGCAAAACATCCTGGTTTTGCTTTATTTTTCAATTCTTTTCTTAAGAGAAACCATGAATTCAGATTTTATGTTAAATTTCAAAAATGTCAAAAGTTAGCAACTTTTAATTAAAAATAACATAATAACAACAATGTGCGGGATGAATAAAAGTCATGAGCAGGATTTGGTCCATAGGTGGCTTGTTTGTGACTTCTATTTTGCTATATTTTCTTATCTGCAGTGCTAGATGATGCCAGGCTACTTAGAGCTGCTACTAAAGTTTCAGGCAAATTCCTGTCCAAGCTTGGATTAGCAAGGTCTGATTTGACTAATAATCTAGGAACACATGAAAATAATAACAGCTGATATTTACGGAGCCCCCATCATGTATGTAACACTCAGATTAACTGAGAAAAAGCCTGTAAGATGGATCCTCTTATTATTATCCTCATTTTACAAATGAGGAAGCTGAGGAACTAAGCAGGTATATTATCTGCCATCTGCCCAAGGTCACACCACTATCAAGTAATAGAATTGGGTGCCCACCCAAAGATATTACTAGGCTATAAAGTTAAGTGCATGTGAATAAAGGGCATAAAAATGAAATCTATGGGCAAGGTAATGTCTTTGTGTCACTATCAAAAAAGGCATCTTAGTCAATGTGGTTTCGAATAAAATTCCATAAAAATGTTTAGATCATTGGACCAACCTATATACTCTTGGTAATCCTTTCTAAAAATAATTTAAAGGAAGAAAAATGTATCAATTCAGAAGAATTAGCATCATCCGATTTTTGAGTAGCAAACAAGCAAACAAAATAACCAAATCCCCAAGAGAATAAGAACAAACACATTTTTTTTCTTTTTACTAATACAGTGGAAGACTAGATAATCACTAAAAATTGAAGCCCTGGTGATTACTGGTCACTTAGAAGAGCTACCATTTATTAAACATTGTAGATTAGAATGAGGTAAAAACTATTAAGATATAGGCTAGAAAAAATACAAGTTAGGCTTTGAGTCATTTCATAACAAGTAATTAAATTATGAATGGCTTAGAAAATAAATAAGGGACTTTCAACATCATTGTAGTAATATTTGCTATTTATTGCAACCAAATTTAACTTAAAACTATGATAAACATACAGGTACCACTCAGATTCAGGTTTCCAACACTATAAAGCATTTATCCATTTAACTGTCCCTGTTGAGCATGACCTCAGTATTTTGCACATTTTCTGTGACAATTCTACACAGTCGAGTTTTGCATACAAGGGTCCAGCTACGTGGGAATAAACTGTCATCTCTGGATAACTAGCATGAATATATATAAGTTCTGATGCACAGTTTCAAACCAAGGTTCCATGTGGTTCCTAAAGTCAATGCATTCTCATCTTAAGAATTTGACTCTTACTATCTCCAAGATACATAAAAGGTTTGTCCCTTCACTTCCTTCAGACTCCTGCTCAAACGTTTACCAGTAAGAATTACTCTGATCACTTTATATAAAATAGTAATACCCTGACACTACCAATACTCAATTTATACTTATATGTTTATCTTCTGCTTTTCTTCACTAGATTGCAAACTTCATGAGAATCTATCCCTGTTGTTCAGTGCTATGTCCCCCACACGTGGAATTGTACTTGGCACTTCACATAGTAACAGAATCTAACATTAATGTGGCACTTACTATGTGCCAGGCACTATTCTAGATGCCTTACTAATATTAAATTATCTAATATTTCTAATGACCCCATTATTATGTTCATTTAATAGATGAAGACCCTGATGTACACAGAAGTCAAATAATCTGTCTAGCATACTATGGTGGACCAACTCTAAGACAGCCCACAATTACTTACACCTCTTTCTATGCATGGCTTGTTTAATTCCTGTTGAGAGTAAGAGCTATTCACTGTTAATAACGTGCAGGAAAAGGTGATTATGTTTCTTTATATTGAAACTTCTATCTCCCTAATAGACTCTCTTATTTCTAACTTTGATTAAATAAGCTGCCCTATGGAGAGGCCCACATGGCAAAAAACTAAGGGTGGATTCCACCCTACAGTTATCAATGCATTGAGATCCTCAGACCAACGGCCTTCAAGAAACTGCATCCTGCCAACAGTTACATGAACTTGGAAGCAGATCCCTTCCCAGGTAAGCCTCAAATAAGTCCCTTAGCCAGACCAACACTTTGACTGTATCCTTGTGAGAGACCCTGAAGCAGAGCATCCAGCTAAGATATTCCCAGATTTTTGACCCATAGGAACTGTGGGGTAATGAATGTGTTGCTTTAAGCCACTAAGTTTATGGCAACTTGTCAGATAGCAATTCAGTTCAGTTCACTTCAGTCGCTCAGTCGTGTCCGACTCTTTGCGACCCCATGAATCGCAGCACGCCAGGCCTCCCTGTCCATCACCAATTCCCAGAGTTCACTCAGACTCGTGTCCATCGAGTCAGTGATGCCATCCAGCCATCTCATCTTCGGTCGTCCCCTTCTCCTCCTGCCCCCAATCCCTCCCAGCATCAGAGTCTTTTCCAATGAGTCAACTCTTCACATGAGGTGGCCAAAGTACTGGAGTTTCAGCTTTAGCATCATTCCTTCCAAAAAAAATCCCAGGGCTGATCTCCTTCAGAATGGACTGTTTGGATCTCCTTGCAGTCCAAGGGACTCTCAAGAGTCTTCTCCAACACCTCAGTTCAAAAGCATCAATTCTTTGGCGCTCAGCCTTCTTCACAGTCCAACTCTCACATCCATACATGACCACAGGGAAAACCATAGCCTTGACTAGACGGACCTTAGTCGGCAAAGTAATGCCTCTGCTTTTGAATACGCTATCTAGGTTGGTCATAACTTTTCTTCCAAGGAGTAAGCGTCTTTTAATTTCATGGCTGCAGTCATCATCTGCAGTGATTTTGGAGCCCCAAAAAATAAAGTCTGACACTGTTTCCACTGTTTCCCATCTATTTCCCATGAAGTGATGGGACCGGATACCATGATCTTCCTTTTCTGAATGTTGAGCTTTAAGCCAACTTTTTCACTCTCCTCTTTCACTTTCATCAAGAGGCTTTTAGCTCCTCTTCACTTTCTGCCATAAGGGTGGTGTCATCTGCATATCTGAGCTTATTGATATTTCTCCCGGCAATCTTGATTACAGCTTGTGTTTCTTCCAGTCCAGCATTTCTCATGATGTACTCTGCATAGAAGTTAAATAAGCAGGGTGACAATATACAGCCTTGACGTACTCCTTTTCCTATTTGGAAGCAGTCTGTTGTTCCATGTCCAGTTCTAACTGTTGCTTCCTGACCTGCATACAGATTTCTCAAGAGGCAGGTTAGGTGATCTGGTATTCCCATCTCTTTCAGAATTTTCCACAGTTTATTGTGATCCACACAGTCAAAGGCTTTGACATAGTCAATAAAACAGAAATAGATGTTTTTCTGTAACTCTCTTGCTTTTTCCATGATGAATAAAATAGTCACACTAAGTTTTTAAAAAAGGATCCAAACCTAGGTAGCCTAGAATTTATACTTTTATGCACTATACTATTTGTACTTAGTTGCTTAGTCATGTGTGACTCTTTGCAACCCCACGGCCTGTAGCCCACCAGGTTCCTCTGACAATGGGGATTCTCCAAGCGAGAATACTACAGTGGGTTGCCATGCCCCCCCTCCAGGGTATCTTTCCAACCCAGGGATCAAACCCAGGTCTTCCACATTGTAGGCAGACTCTCTACCTCTGAGCCACCAGGGAAGCCCCATTATACTATATTTCCCTTCAATAAATATTTTTGGAATGAATGAAGGGATGGATAAATGGATGGATGGACACGATAATAATACCTTATAGAGCCCAAGAGCAATGAACATTTGTTTTATGAGATTACAATGATCTTGATCTTCAAATCTGCAACAAATATTATTTAAAAATGTGTGTGTGTGTGTGTGTGTATATATATCAGTAACACTCTGTCATGAACATCATCACAAAAGTCCTAAATAAAATAAGAATTAGCTAAATTAATCAAATGATTCATAAAAAGAGAATACATTATACCAATGGGGTCTTTCCAGAAACGAAATATTGAGTTACCAACTAAAGTCAATTTAAAACATCAAATATCTCTTTTAGTAGATACAAAAGAAGCCTGTGATAAAATTATATCTCCATTCATGATTTTTCAAAACTCTCAAAACAAATTTGGAATAAGACAAAAATATATCTCCATTCATAGTTTTTAAAATACCCTCTTGGTAAAGCAGGAATAGAAGAGTTTATCTATTAAAAAAAAAACTATAGAAATTTTATGCTTCAGGATAAATTTTGGAGATTTCTCCTGATATTTTGAGAATGGGTCAAGACTGCCTACTATCTCAACTTTATTCACCATTGTAGTAGCAAAAGTCTTAGTCCCTATTAAAGTGAGAGAAACACAGGTTATAAAGAAGTAAAAAATTAAAACTCTCATTATTTTCAGATTACTTGATTACATATATGTAGAAAACCCTAGAGAAACCACATAGAAACCATTAGAATTAATAAGGTGATTTGGTGAGATTTCTGGATACAAAATACAGATCTCAATTGCAACAAGGAATTAGAAAAGGAAATTTAAAATACTATTTATAAAAGATCAATACACATCAAATGCAAGATGAAATCTAACATAAAATGGGCAAGCCTGCTATTCAAAAAATTATAAACCTTCCTCTGCCAGAAAGATCCAGCTTCACACACAATACCATTACTAGTTATTCACTAGCAATTTTATTAGAGTTAGGACAGGGTCCATAACCAACATGACATGAAATAATAAAAACATATGGTCGGTTATCCATTTATTTTCAATAGTTTTAGCACATGCACACAAATATTGAAAACTGTGGAAATGATGTAGGTTTTGCCTTTTTTTCCCTTCCATTTCTCCCATGGTAGCGTGTACTGGTTGCCTAGGAAACTGTTACTACCAGGCACAGAAGCGGCTGTGCTGTCACTGAGCTGGGCCGAGATTTCAGTGGTAGCACATCGGCTCTCATCCTCAGTGGAGGGGAACCTGTACTGTCCCACTTGGCTCCGGGCTCACTCATTTCCTAGGAGCAGCTGTACATTGTGTTGTTAGTGTTTTGGCAGGAGGAAAGAAGCAAAGGGTACAATAACAGCAACTGGGGAGCAAAGACTGAACAAGGGTTGTTAGAGGTGGGTCTCAGATATTGCAGGTGAAGAGACCTCAAAGTATAAAGGAGATGCTTCGTAAAGTACACTTAGATGCTGCGGGCAGACAAGGATGGGTGCGCTACTCACAGAAGCGACCTGGAAGGCAACTAGGAAAGGGGAGGGAAGTTTAACTGCTATGTGCCAGCAGCTGTACTATGTATTTCCTATCTGCTTTGCATTCATTTCATCTCTCTCTCCCTCCCTTCCACTCCGTTTCTGACAATCATACACAAAGACATACACACGCAAGCTCATACACACAGCTACTATTCTAGTTTTAAACACAGGTAACATGGAGTTCACAGAGGCTAAATAATATTCTTCAGTTCACCCAATTACTCAGCAATGAAGCTGGAAATGAATCTCAATCAAACCCCATGAAAATCCATACTAGGGTGCCTCCAAGCCTGGGATATGTTTCAACATAAGGACAAACTAAAGGGAGGCAAAGGATGCTACGGACATGAAAAGATGAAAGTTTATATTAGGTGCAGGAAGGGAGAAGAAACCCGAGGAAGTGGAATACAGAGGGTGCAGGGGCAGAGGAAGTTACAAAGAACAATAACCAGCAAACTGATAATGAACTATTTTAAACGCCATATGAGCAAGTTCATTTTTAAATTTTATTTTATAACTGTGCTGTCTAGTAGACCCCCTGCACGGTAATGTGGGTTGTCTGAACTGACATGGGTCTACATATACATATATACAGAATGTTTACTGGACTTTTTATTGTAAAAAATCTCACATAAGATAGTTTAGTAATCATTTGTCTATTAATATATGTTGGTCTGATAATAGTGTGGATGTTCTGGGTTAAATAAAATCTATTAAAAATTATTTCACCTGATTCTTTTTGCTTTTTAAATGTGGTTACTGAAAATAATTAAAATGAGACTTGTGGGCTTATATTTCAATTGGTTACCAGTGGGAGGCCACGTAAAGTATGAGGGGAGGAAGAACGGGACTGGCTAACTCTTGTACTTAAACTTTTCTTCTCCTTATACACACACAAACACACACCCTCAGCTTCATGCTACTTTATTGTTTTCTTAATTTTTATTTTTACTTTATTTTGCTTTACAATACTGTATTGGTTTTGCCATACATTGACATGAATCCACCACGGGTGTACATGAGTTCCCAATCCTGAACCCCCTCCCACCTCCCACCCCACATCATCTCTCTGGATCATCCCTGTGCACCAGCCCCAAGCATCCTGTATCCTGTATCGAACATAGACTGGCGATTCGTTTCTTACCTGATAGTTTGCATGTTTCACTACCATTCTCCCAAATCATCCCACCCTCTCCCTCTCCCACAGAGTCTAAAAGTCCGTTTTATACATCTGTGTCTCTTTTGCTGTCTTGCATAGAGGGTTATCATTACCATCTTTCTAAATTCCATACATATGTGTTAGTATACTGTATTGGTGTTTTTCTTTCTATGCTACTTTATTACTTTTTTTACACCAAGCCTTCATAGGAAAAGGCACCCAGGATTCTTTTCCTACGAGAGAAAAAAGGCAGTTTGCCTACTACAAAATCTGAAATAAAAATAGTTTAACAAAACTCCTTTGCAAGAAATTAAGATGGATTCATGCAGCATCCAGAGAGTGTTTCCATCTTAAAGAAAAAAGGTGCCTGTGGGGAACAAAACAATAACAATGGCTTTGGAAGAAAAACCGGTTTCCAAAGCCTTTACTGCTCCGGAAAGAGCTCCCATTCAGGACATCACAGAGAGCAGCCTCAGCGGTCACCTGGTGACTCACTTCTGTTTTGCCATATATTGTGTTTTAGTTTCTCTGACCTTGATATTTCATATGGCACCAAGAAATTACTCACCTCACCATCAGAATGATAATCACCGTAGGATACTGCCCCTGCCAAACAGTGGTCTGAGCTAGCTGGTGAGACTGAATAGAAAAAAGTAAACAATAAACCCTTATCTGACTGTTCGGGGTATTCCACTGTAGTTGTTCAGCATCTTAGTGTGTGTCAATGTCTTTAGTGTACTTTGTTATTTCACCGTTATGTCCTGTTTGACTCTTTTGTGACCTCATGGACTGTAGCCCACCAGGCTTGTCTGTCTATGGGATTTCCCAGGCAAGAATACAGCAGAGGATTGCGAGTTCCTTCTCCAGGGGATTTCCCCAACCCAGGGGTTGAAACTACATCTCCTGCCTTGCAGGCAGATTCTTTAACTCTGAGGCACCTGGGAAGCCCTCGGTGTATTACACGGATCTTTTTTCATGGGCATCCATTGTCTCTCATATGTGGCACAACAGTGTAATATAAGGTGCATCGGATCACAAACTTTCCTGCAAACATAGATTTGGAAATGTCCCTATTTAAAAAGGTGGTAAGAGCTGTCAGGGGAGGAACAGAAGGGAGCTATTAACTAGAAAGGGTGGTGCTGAGCCAACAGCACTGGGTTGGGCAACCATGAGACCTGGATTCCAGATTTTGCTCTGCAACTTAGAAAGTAGAAAGATGGCAATGATGACCCTGTATGCAAGACAGCAAAAAAGACACAGATGTGTATAGCGGACTTTTGGATTCAGAGGGAGAGGGAGAGGGTGGGATGATTTGGGAGAATGGCATTGAAACATGTATACGATCATGTAAGAATCGAATCACCAGTCTATGTCCGATGCAGGATACAGCATGCTTGGGGCTGGTGCACGGGGATGACCCAGAGGGATGTTGTGGGGAGGGAGGTGGGAGGGGGGTTCATGTTTTGGATCACATGTACACCCGTGATGGATTCATGTCAATGTATGGCAAAACCAATACAGTATTATAAAGTAAAATAAAGTAAAAATAAAAAGTTAAAAAAACAAAGTGTGCAACTTTCCTTCTATGTCTTGTATCTTCTCTTTCAGATGAAGGTCTTATAAATTATAGCTCCCAACTTTTATTTCTCTTCCAGCACATATGGGAGATATGAGACCCTTCCTTTAGGAAGAGCACATTACTGTTAATGCAAAAAAAATGTATCATGAGGCACTTGGCAGGCACTTGCGAGGCGGGAGTGATTTTTAAGACAGTGATTTCCAGTAGTGGAGACACAAGCCTAGGGTATCAAAATCTCCAGGTATTTAGGAGTTCTGGCTCACTCCTTTTTAGAATCTTAGAGACCATCTTGTCCTTAATATCTTTTCAGGTGTTACAAAGATCAAGGCTATCACTAAGGTTGTTCACTAGACTGTTTCATAACCATAGCCTCTCCTCTTCTTTTTTCTTTTTACTCTCATCCCTTTAGTCAAAATATCCCATACTGGGAGACTGCATTCTGATGGATATTGATTTGAATGAAGTTGAATAAATTCTTGAGCATACTATGGAAGAAAAACCCATTAAGCCCATTCAGTCTACCATTTTTCAAATGTGTAGGAAATGTTTTGATCAGATAACATTCTGGAACATATTGTCTTCTACCTGAAATGTCCTGTTCACCAGCAGCCTTTAACTTGACCTTCTAGGAAGAAAAACAGAGTAGATCTTTTTTTTTTTTTTTTTTTTACAGTCCATACTCATATTTTAAATATTCAACTCTATGTTTTAAGATACTGTATATCCCTAAGTCACTCTGTAACCCTACATTTAGCTAGCATTTTCTGAGAACCTTGTCCATGTGAGATCTTGAAGGAATTTAAGGCCAAAAGGTGAGAGGTGCTAAGAGGTACAAGTGCTAGAAAAGCAAAGAGACAGACTGTGACCTGAGGTAATATGAAAATTCAATTTCACTCCAAAGAGCAGAAATTTGGAATATGTATTGATTTCATGAAGCTCACTCCACAGCAAAGTCTTGCCCACTAGGTGAATGGCTATGGAAAGGTCAACAGAAGCTATAAAATTTCTCATATTTTTGACAAAGTCCTCTATAAGGAAGTTGCACAGAAGTGAAATATGTTTCAATCATGAAGTAGTAAGGACAAACATACTGACTGTTTCTCAAATAAATATTAACCTCAGAAAACCAGACTTACAAAGGGTAGTGAGTGAGTGAGTGAAGTCGCTCAGTCATGTCCGACTCTGCGATCCCATGGGGACTGTAGCCCACCAAGCTTCTCCGTCCATGGGATTCTCCAGGCAAGAATACTGGAGTGGGTTGCCATTTCCTTCTCCAGGGGATCTGCCCAACCCAGGAATCGAACCCAGGTCTCCTGCACTGCAGGCAGAAGATGTACCCTCTGAGCCAACAGGGAAGCCCCTACAAAGGGTAAGGAGGTGTCTTGAATAATATTAAATTGTAAAAATAAAAGAGGGTTTATTTCTATTTAGGAACATCAGAGAAGATTACGGAAGAAAATATTCTGAGGTATTAGTGTTTGGCCTGGTTCCTGGAAAGCAGGTAAGAGCTGGAAAAACAGAAATGTAAAAGGAGGATATCTCCACAGAAGGAAATGACGTTAGCAAAACACAATAATCCGGAGAGTGGAGCCTTGGGAAAAGTTTATAGACTTAGCTTGCTGAACAAGGGGTACAGGTGAGGTTTAATAACCAATACGAGGATGAGATGGTTGGATGGCAGCACCAACTCAATGTACATGAGTTTGAGCAAACTCTGGGAGATAATGAAGGATAGGGAATCCTGGTGTTCTGCAGTCCATGGGGTCACAAAGAGCTGGACACAACTTAGCGACAGAAAAACAATAACCAATAAGGAAGGTAGCGTCATTAAGAACTGGATCTTTGAAGGCCCTGAATGTCAACCGAAGAGCACTGACATCACCATGAAGGTGATACAGTTTCTGATTAGGAAAATAGCAATTTACCACCGGACAAAAAATGCCGAGTTAGCAGCTGTGCTGAGTTAATCACATTTTAGGTCACAACTAAATATTATTTTAGAACTGATAGAGACCTTGGAGTTCTTCCACTTCACAAAAAGCTCTCATTGCCTGGTTTAGATGGCAACAGAATAATCAACAACACAAAAACCATGAGAAAGGACAAAATGCACAAAAATAAGGGGACAGGTGAAACATGAAGGAAAAAAATTATCTATCACAAGAAAGACTCTCATAGAGTTCTTCTTACAGGGCCAGTTGGTTAAGTGTAGAAAAAGGAACAAGAAGCAAATGACATTTCAGCCCTGAGCACCCTGAGAAATGCAGGCTTGTGTGTATTCAGCTCCTCCCTGAAGCTCACAGCACCCCTTCAAAAGGGAAACAAAATGACAAAAGTACCCTTTGGGGCTACTAAGCTCTCTTTCAGCTGAGTCACCCTATTGCCCAAAACACCCTCTTGCTCCTTTAGGAATTTTAATGCTTTATTTTTAAGCCCTTTTTACTGGTAGAAGAGATAAGATTTCACAAGCTAATTGAATACATAACTAAGTTACAGCCTCCCTTGCTGAAATCTTTAGAGCTGAAAATATTTTTATTTTCTTGGCCCTTCTGACAACTTGAAGAAAAAAAGAGTCTTAGTCACTAAATGGAATTGCTAAATGGGAGGATAAGCCTAGTAAAATAAATCAGTAATCCCTCACCAGTTTCCTTAAATAACAAATTAGTTAAGTTTTAAATTCGCCATCCAATTGCTATGATATGGGCTATTTAATGAAGCAATGGCTCAGAACATAAGACATTTGGATTACAATTGGTTTAGTCTTTGATTTCTTTGAGTTAGACTTAGGTAAGTGTTTTTACCTCTCTAAACTACAAAGCTTAGTAAAACAAGGGAAAATTACCTTCTGTTTCCTTTTACAATAATGAGAGATTGGAGTTTGGATCTGAACAATAATCTAAGACATTCTGGAGAAAGCTTTCATGTACAATGCTGGGGAAATGGCTCTTCATGATCCTGTTTAAATAAGGTCAAGATTCATGTATGTATAACACAAATACACAAAAACTTTTACAGAGTGTGTGTTTGCACTCTAGGAACCTGGAGACCAAAAAGGACCTCCAATTTGCTCATACATATCCCTGTATTTGAATTTAGCAGAGAGAAAAAATCTGGAAAGAACCATGCTTACATATGGTAATTTTCAGTTCCATTAATTCAGGGAGAAGAGTAGATAAGTGGAATCTTGATGGGCTATAGAGAGGTTATTTCTACAAAGAATGGGCTCATCAGGTGCCTCCAAAGTCTTCAAGACAACCTTGGCATGGACTTTCTTTTTAGAGATCAAACTCATTCTAGACCATAACGAAATTATTATTTTTTTTTTAATCCACATGAATTTGAAAAAGAACTAGCGGCTTATTGGATATCCACTTATCAGTGGTTGCAAACAGAAAGGCATCTATGTTCTGTCGGGAAAAACTAAAGACCAAGAATTTCCAAAAGTAATTGCCAGGTTTCCAGTTGTTCAGTGTCAAGCTGACACAGAGCTATTTCAGCAGCAGTGATTGAGAAATCATAGCAGAGGACCAAAAATGGAGGTGGGCTGGTTGGGGGGGGGGGGGGGCGCGCGGCACAGGAGAGCAAAAGACTTCAAAGAGTGACAAAAAAAACAAAAAATCACCCTGTGCAAAAGCAAACGCTAATAACTGGAACCAAAGAATATAAAACTATCTTTTCCCTTAAATATAAATGAGGCCATCTGCCAAGCTCCAGAGCTTGAGTGACAGAAACATTTTTAAACAAAGACTCAGAGAAAAATGTTTTCTTATTTAGTCTCTTTCATACAACATTTTTGTTGTTGTTGATTTTAACGGGTTTTTTTTTTTGGACATAGTGATGGAGGGGGAAAAAACTTATACTGTAATGTAGATGGCTTAGAAATAAGATTACCTGAGAATAAGGTTATCTTGTGGGAGGGAAACTAGTGAGAATCAACAAATAATGGATGAGACCAGGTTTCTACGTGAAAGACTGAGGAGTATCTCATCATAATACTCTTCACACTTGATTGGCTCATTTGAATAAATGGGCTCGTCGGTTAAACTGAAGTTCTAATTCACCAAGTATTGGATTGGGCTAAAATTCTGCAGTTCAAATGTGCCCCCATATGATCCCATTGCACAAAGTCCTCCCAACATACTTGATTAGAAACACGCAAGAACAATTAAAGTGATTGAAATAGTCCTAAGAAGTTAACCCAATTATTGGGTTTGAATGGTTGGATTTCCCCATTGTGGAGACAGCTATACATCAGGCAACCAGAGTTGGGAGCAAGAACATTCTGATTATTAGGCTGATTTCTCTTTATCTGATTGTATTCTGTCTGAACTGCCTTCTGATTGTAATTTGATTTCTTGTGTAGGATTTCCTCTAGAGAGAATTGTGCTCGCTAGTCAACCCAACTCCTGCAGGCAGAATAATCGTGTGGAAAGAAATGGGCTTTGAATTGCAGAGATTTGTTTGATAATGTTGATGATGACGAGTAGGAAGCTGACACGATGATGACAATAGCAGATAGGTTACCTGTGTGCTTATTATGTGCCAGGCACTATGCTTAGTGCTTTGCACACATTCGATTGATCTTATGAGTTGATACTAGTATCCCTGCATTACAGACGAAGAAACCTAAGCTTACAACGCTAGGAGGAGTCCGGACAAGACTGAACTCTACGGCTGCCTGATTCCAAATGTATGTTCTTTGTCAACATACACATCCCAGTATGTGAAGGACCTTTGATTATAATTACTACACTAAGCACTCAAGAAACAGTAATTATATATTCCAATTTTAATATATGACATACAGTTTATATTTGAGTATTTTGTGTATTTAGTTAACATGAATCAGACTCCATGAGTCTCATCAACTCTAATTATATTGATATCTTCAATCTGTAAAGCTAAGGACTAAACTCCTAATCATGGCAAAGCCTACCCAGGAGTTGAGCAGAGCAAGTACTTAACAAACAAACCCAGGGAAGTAACACATTTCTCAGACACTTTAACCAAAGAATTTTTTTTCCCCCTATCTATAGGCCTTTCCTTGAAACCTCTTTATACAAATCTATCCATTCTGTGATTGGCTGGGTATTTTACCCCAAAAGACCATTTAAGTATTTTCCCTTCTTTTTAATCTCATAATTGCTAAACTATTGAATAATAGTCCCATTTCTACTTCTAATGCATATACACCTTGTTCAAATGAGTGGAATGAAATGTATCACCAACGGGATTAAGCACATGGGTTTTAGTGAGTACTGAAAATGGTCAAGTGCGAACTACAAATGAGCAAAACTATTTAATAAACATCAATGGCCTTCTATAATACTTTGTCTTTCAAGGATATTGTGTGCAAAACCAGATATTCGGAAAACAAAAACTAGGAGTGACCAAATGGTCCCTCCCATTTGCCTGACTACTTAAGAGTCCATCCTAAAACAGCAGGCAGAATAAATGGATGGTCAGTCATAAAAGATTAAGCAAAGAGTGCCAGTCCAGCTCTGAGTAAATGGAACAGAATACAGAGACACCAGCTGAGAATAAAATTCAGTGTGGATGCTATTTCCCCCTGAGCCATCTCACCCAAAACTGAAGTGACTTTAATCTGACTCCTGTTCTGAGAAGGCAGGGGCATGTCCTGCCAGTTTGTTGTCCAGCTCAGGAAGGCAGGCCATTGCTTTTGTCATTCCTCAAACCAAGTGTACTTTTCGACTTAGTATTTTCTCGGAGATCCTCTACTCAATTTTTCATTTGTACAGAACATAGCTATTTACACTGAGTTTTTAAAATTTAGTATGTACTTTCTCCTATTCTAGAAAAATAAGGATCTTTTCAATTAAAGTACTTTGCCTTTGCCTGTGTGTTAAAAAAAAAAACAACAACTAACATTGATGTGACCAGGGCAGAGAAGGGCAGAGAGCTCCATACAGGACTGACTAATGGGGACCACAGGGTTCACATGCCTTGAACTTTTCTACAGTAGTGCAGGGGGCAGAGCCACAGTGGAAATACCAATGACTCCTATCACTGTCAACCTTAAGTCTCTAAAAGTGGGACAAAAACACATGGTCCTAATGATGAGTTGAATTAATAAAGAGCAGCTCTAGCTAACCAACAATAAAATATCAATAATACATAAACTGAAGTCATTAAGATCATTGGGTTGTTCCCTACTGTTATCTAACAGCTTTGTTCAGTGTTACCTGTCTCACTTTCCCCTTCTTATTCCTTTTACATCTACGTTCTTTATATTCAATATACTTGATTTACTTCAGTGAAGAAACAGGACCGTCTGGCATTCAGAACCTCATTACATCAATATCAAAGCATATATGCTCTTTGTAGATTACATGAGCAATGAGAAAGGAGAGTTGTGAGGGCAGTAGGATTTACTGGAGCAGGCAGTCTGGAAGGCAGCATGCTCGTCAACATCCTCTCCAACATCAGAGTTTCAGTCAATCTCCTTTCAAATACGGTGCAGGAAATACTTTCCACCAAAATTTTTCTTGCTTTGGAAGACCTTACCTTTTAGTTTCCCAAACATTTCATTGCCAGGGCTGGTTAACACATCCAATTTATATGTGGAGATCTAAAAAAATAGAGGTCTCCATGCTCCACGTAGCACCATGTAGATCAAGCATGAACTTGAATCTAAAAGGTTTGGGCCAGGATACCTGTATTTTAAAAAGGCCACCACAAGGAATTCTGAAAGGCAAATGAGGACAGAGAACCAGTGTTGCGTTTCCCTCCAGGAACTCTTTCTTCTAATGCTTACCATAACACTGTCTAAAGGTTGGTCTTAAGAGAAGATTCGCATTAAAGCTTGAAAAGATCCATGATAGATATCAGGAAATTTTTATTTTCCTGAAAAAGATAATCCTATTTACAGACACATAGAAGTCTTCAACACTTTTTTCCTGTTGCTTCATGTCTTAAATATCTAGTTGACCTTTCATTTGTCTGTCAATGAAATGTCCAATATTTGAATCCACTTCACATTCACATTTATAAAACCATAGGATTTAATAATATTTATTTCGGTGTTTATTTTCTAACATAACTTACAAAGGTGAACGTATGAACTTATGACACTTATTCTGGTGAATCAGTGGTAAAGAATCTACTTGCAAAGCAGGAGACGCGGGTTTGATCCCTGAGTGGGGAATATTCCCTGGAAAAGAACATGGCAACCCACTTCAGTATTCTTGCCTGGGAAATGCCACGGAGAGGAGCTGGCGGGCTACTGTCTGTAAGATCACAGTCGGACACAACTGAAGTGACTGAGCATGCATACACCCAACATTTTTAAATAATGCTGTGTTCAGAAAAAAAGCAGTAGCTCACACTAAATCTACTAGGCATAATTAGAAATTGAGTAATATAGTTTAAATAGATTCATTAGAATAAAGTCATGTGAAAAATAGACTTTGGAGGTAAATGTTATAAAGATCTAACATGGGTAATAGTATACAATGAGTCTCCTTTTATTTATGGAATGCCATAGGCCAGAAATTCTGCCTTAATAAGAGCCAATAATAATATATATATATATATCGTAACTTCACATTTCAAAAGTAACTGTATGATTACTATTACATATCAAATGGATGGTTACACTAGATAATCCTTAGCCATTTATATCTCAGAGATCTTAAGAAAAAAATCTTAAATTCCTCACCATGGAACTGAGGTCTGTTGTCAATTTTATGAACAAGGTTTCAAATATATCTTATCAGTAACCTATTGTGTGACCTAGACCGTGACTCAGACTGGAACAATCCTGGATCACTACTTCACTAACTCAAGCTGGGAGGATTTAATTGTGCACACGCATCAGTTGGGCCGCACCTGTCCAGGAGCTCAAAGAGAGCAAAACAACTACCACCAGTGCCAAATGGGTATAATCCTGGTGCCCACACTGTTGAATAGGTTTAATGAGATAATCCATGTAAAACCCTGACAGCAGAGCATGGCATGTAGAAAGAAAGAAACTCGACTGAGGATGGTGGCAATGCTGGCCACAGTAATGCTTCAAGCAAGCTTATAGCATTGTACCAGGAGGCTTTCTTTGACATCACATACTGCCCAAACTGTCTACATACTTCCCAGATTTATTATATTATTTAAAAACAACTTTCCTCTTTCATTGGTGCAGAAATGCTAAGAAATACCCTTAAATATCATATAGCTCCAATGGTACGTTTTTCCCAACTCTCTTTACTCTATGTTTTTAAGGAGCTACAATGTACTCTTCAGGAGTTTCTTAGGGGGAAAATGCCTTGGGTGGTTGGTTACTTCGCTGGTGCATGTGTGTGTGTCCGCTCAGTTGTTCGGTCGTATCTGACTCTGCGAATCCATGGACGGTATAGCCCAGCAGGCTCCTCTGTCCGTGGGATTCCCCAAGCAGGAATACTGGAGTGGGTTGCCATTTCCTGCTCCGGGGGATCTTCCCAACCCAGGGGTCAAACCTGCATCTCTGACATCTCCTACACTGGCAGGCGGATTCTTTTCCACTGTGCCACCTGGGAAGCCCATGGTGTTAATGACAAAGCAGATCAGTTTACCCAGAGAAAAGCTCACCTCTCCTCCCATGACTTAATGTGAAATGATATTATAATTGGTGCTCCCACACTTAAATGTATAAAAAGCACTGTTCTAAAAGCTTTCTTTACAAGTGCCAACCATGTAACGATCTTTTAAAAAACTATCCTCCTTCGCAACTACCATTGTTTTTTACCCCAGCCATGAACTGTAGTATTTTCCTCAGGATATCCCAGCAGCTCCTAAGCAACTTTCTAAGAGTATTTCTAAAAATCCTCTTGTCACTCAGTGGGGAGAAGTAGGGTTCCAAAAGATAAGGTTTTCCCTTTATTTCTGAACTAGTTCTCTAGCCCAGAGTTTTTACTCTTACAGGTATATGTTGAAGGAGTATTTCCATAAATTGCTTTGTGCATGGAAGTAAGAGTTCTTTCCCTATCCAGCCCTTTTATGTATTCATCTCCCTTTATTTTTCATGCCTGTCTCACATTTTCAACCATTCACTTATCTCCTCAAGTTCTAGATGAATTATATGATTAAGCACATGAAGGAAAATCCCACTCCTAATACAGAAACATTATCTAGCCACACTGGCAGAAACCAAGTATCTCTTTCTTTCCCATTATCACTACTGCAAGACTCATGATCAGTAGTTTCTTTATCCATTTTTACAAAATCACAGTAGCCTACTTTTCCCTTTAATAAACCTGATTTCCATAAGATTATAAAGTTAAGAGTCATAGTTATTAAACGTATAGTGAAATGATATATCAATACTAAGTGACAGGGCTTCTGTAGTGGCTCAACAGTAAAGAATACGCCTGCAGTGCAGGAGGTGCAGGAGACGTGGGGGTCTACCCCTGGGTTGGGAAAATTCCCTGGAAGAGGAACTGGCAATCTACTCCAGAATTCTTGCTGGAAAATTCCATGGACAAAGGAGCCTGGTGGGCTACAGTCCATGGGGCTGCAAAGAGTCGGACACAACTGAGCACTGCTGCTGCTGCTGCTAAGTCGCTTCAGTCGTGTCTGACTCTGTGCGATCCCATAGACAGCAGCCTACCACGCTCCCCGGTCCCTGGGATTCTCCAGGCAAGAACACTAGAGCGGGTTGCCATTTCCTTCTCCAATGCATGAAAGGGAAAAGGGAAAGTGAAGTCGCTTAGTTGTGTCCGACTCTGTGCGACCCCATGGACTGCAGCCTACCAGGCTCCTCCGCCCATGGGATTTTCCAGGCAAGAGTGCTGGAGTGGGGTGCCATCATCTTCTCCCAACTGAGCACTAAGTGGCAGAAGTTGGCTATACGGCCCCTCTGAGCTTGATAAGTCTCTATACCTCTGACTTGGCTTCCCTTCTAAGGAAGTACTGCATTCTACTGAGAATTGATTAAAGTAATTGAAGCATTATAACCATAAACCTTTTTTAATTCTGAGGCTATTTTAACCTAAACTTTGGATTTTAAAAATTAAGAGTATCTATATATATGTGACTATATATATAGTCACTAGAACAGAATTGGACTTTAAAAGGATTTTAGTTGGAAGAAAAAAAATAGGCTTACAATAAAGGCATACATACTAATTCCAAATGAATCCTTCAGTCATTTTAAAAAGGCACAGCCGCAATCTTTCAAAGATCATAAATAAAGGATCCTGGCTACTTTCCAATGTCAAGCAGAATTTTAGGCAATATCCATGTAAATTTACAGATACTTCAAGAAATCTCAATTAAACTTCTGAAACTGAAATCACACCTTAACACACAGGAAAAATTGCCGAAATATCCCAATGAATAATAATTCATTACTAAAACAAGGATTGGAAATTTATAATAAATGCAACCTTGTTTCTCAAAGCTGGACCTAAATAATATATGTAAAGCCTATCTGTATCAGAGCATTCTGACAACACATTGGGAGCCCACATCCATAGTGAAGAAGAGTCTATAACACTATTTCAAACTAGCTGACTTAAGACTTCAAAGGCCAAACAAATTTCAACTCTTCCATCCAGGATAGGCTTCTATCTATAACCTCAAGAGATGGCCCCTTCTCTGGGTTCATACAACCTTTCTATTATGGCTTATAAAATTAATATTCATGCCCTCCTTTTCTCGTCTCATTTCCTTAGACCATAAGTTCTCTAAAAGCAGAGGTCATATCTTGTTTATTACTCAAGTCTCCAGGGTGACATTTTTCAACTTCTACTGTGCCAGTTGTGGCAGATTATATTTTCCAGAGAGTTGTACGTATGCACGTGTGTGTGTGTGTGTGTGTGTGTGTGTGTCTCCGTCATTACATGATCCCAATCTATTATTATATATAAGTGACTCTGATGCTCCTTCTAAGAGTGTCAATTTTTGACTCCTGAGAGATGTGTGTGTGTTTACTCCTATCTCCTACCTACTCCTAACCTAAGTATAAATTTGAAATTGCCTCATTCAGTAGAATCTGGCATTACATTGGTCTCTTGGATTCAGCTCTCTGAATAAGAGGGCTCCATGGAGGGAGACAAGACCCTCCCAACAGGACCACTGGCCACATGAGTGAACTATTTCTGAAACTGAGCCTCTAGCCTCAATTTAGCCTTCAGATCACTGCTGTCCTCAGTCAACACCCTGGTGCAATCTCATGATACCCTGTGCCCCCAGCTGAGCCCTTCACAAATTCCTGATCCAAATAAACTATGAGAAATAATAATTCTTTTAAAAATAAGATAGAGGAATCCTTGATATAAACCATAAATTTATTGAATAGTCCTGAACACCATATAGCATTCAGCAAAGTGCCTTGCAATTAGCATGGGTTTTATCTTCTTTACAAATATTAAAGTACATTTCAAGTAATTTGAAAATATTTCATTTTGTAGTCATTCAAATAAATTACTTTCAGATAGGATGTTGAACTCAGAAAAAAACATTTTTTAGAGCTACTGTGTATCAGAGGAGAAATTACACAGGGAAATAGTTTTCTCATTAAAACTGTGGTAAAAGAATATGAAAGGGAAAAAGAACTCTAATGACCTTGCGATATGACCACTAACATCTATTTGTGTCAGAAAGCAAACCATAGAAGGCTTCATGTTTTATTCCTGTCAATAGGAAGTTTCTGAAAGGTGGAGAAAGAGCTTCTTATCCATGAAGTAACCATTAAGGATTTTACAGCTGAAAATCAGTGAGTCCCCTCATTTGAAAGCCTGTCATTGACACTGAGCTGACCGACAGCTACAGAGGTTTGGCCGTAAGGTTTCTGAGAACGTGTGCAGGCATTTGGGTTGCTGGCCCATATAAGTCAGGGTTACCACTGAGGAGAGAGTTTCCAACAGAAAATGAGAGAGCCGAAACAGAAGATGCTTCTTCTCATTGGGAAGTCAAGCGGGGTTAAGCCAGTTGATAAAATGCCTTAGCCAGGGACCTATGTGATAAAATTGACTTTAATGCAAAGATTTTAGATCCCTTCAACAATCCTCAAAAAAAAAAAAAAAAAAAGACTGCTATAACCTAAAAATTTGTTTGCCTATCTGCTGAGACTCACAGCTCTCAAACTCATTCCACCCTTCCCCACCATCGCCATGCGTACACGGGTTCACTCTACTGCTTGCTATTGTATGTGTGCATGCGTATGCAAGCTCAGTCATGTATGACTCTTTGCAATCCCATGGGCTGCATTTCTAGGCAAGGATAATGGAGAGGGTTGCCAGTTCCTACTCCAGAGGATCTTCCCAACCCAGGGGTTGAACCCGTGTCTCTCGTGTTTCCTGCACTGGCAAGCTGATTCTTTACCACTGCTCCACCTGGGGGGCCCTCCTGCTCGCTAAGTCCCATTTTAATAGAGCAGACTAATTCAGTCCAGCAAATATTTATCTAGTTCCTACCATTTCCAGACACTTGTACTACTTCCTGGGGCACCACAATTATTAAAGTAGTCTCTTTAACAACCATTTACAGAGAGTGGACCATATGCTAGCTGCTTTGGGCACAATAGTAAACATGAATCAGGTTCTTGACTTTCAGAAATTCATAGGCTAATGGAGCAGACAGGTGGTCCCACAGGAATCCCCAGTTGCAAGACAACAGTGCAATGCTGGAGAGACACACATGATACATTGGGAGTCCCGGGCATTTTTTCCCCGGTCCACCTAGCTAGAGACGGAGGTTGGAAAGAGTCAAGAAAGGTTACCTAGGGGAGAAAGACAGCTAACAGTGTATCTAAAATGTACAGCTGGACTTCTCTTGTGGTCCAGTGGGTAAGAATCACCTTGCAATGCAGGGGATGCAGGTTTGATCCCTGGTTGGGGAATTAAGATCACACATGTGACAGGAGCAACTAGAGACCTCAAATGCTACAATTGCTGGAGCCCCCACGTTCTGGAGCCTAGAGAGTCCACACGCAGCGACAAAGGTCACCAGTGCCACAGCTAAGATCTGATGCAGCAAATAAGCACATAGAGACACATGCATGAGGTATGGGGGTTGACCCAGGGGAGGAGGGAAATGTCAGCAGAAGAGACCACCAAAAACACTTGAATTCGGTCTTTTGTTTATTTTTTATTGAACTACAGTTGATTTATGATGTCATATTAGTTTCAGGTGTACATGACAGTGACTTGGTTTTATATATATATTGGGTTGGCCAAAATGTTTGTTCAGGTTTTTCCATAAAATGTTACAGAAAAACTCAAGCAAACATTTCAGCTAATCATTTATATATGTGTGTGTCACTGCAAAATATTGAGTGTAGTTTGAATTGGGTTTTAAAGTACAGATATTAGCTCACCAGGCAGAAGGGGCAGAGGAGAGAAAGTGGAGAATGGAGAAGGCATGGGAGGGTGGTGGGGAGGCAGGGAAGCACAGAGACAGGGAAGGATAGAAGCATGCTTTAGTGTAGACTCTTCAAGACATCATGAAGAGTTTAGAGCTGATAGGCGCCAACAGATTATTTATTCTACTTACACATATTTTTACAGATGAGTATAATATGGACAGCCTTTGAGCAAAACATAAAGTTGATTTTCTATCTTGGACTTCATAGATTTTTTTCTCCCTAAGCATGGACACGATATATGACTGACCCAGAACAGTGACATTACTTAACTGCTTCTCTTTAAAAAAAAAAAAAAAAAGAAGAAGAAGAAGAAGCAATTTTCTTTGTTCCAGCAGTATTTTCACTAAGCATTCTGGTTCATTTGCTTTTCCATACTAGAATCCTTTCTTCTCCTTCACAATGATCTTTGCCGCCAACACAGTAGCAATGCTTTAAAATAAAAACTCTGGAGGTGTGCAGGGTACAGCTTCTGCCTACTAAACCCAATTCTAAGGGAGGAAAAAATGTTATTGTCATAACGCATACAAGAATAAAAACTGCAGGTTTAGCAGGATCTGTCTATATAAAGAAGTGCTAACATTAGCCATGCTGTAGCTCGGGTTTTTCCCATCCTCTTTCTTGCAAAAAGAATCTGCAGTTCTATCACAGTGCAAACATGGGTGTCAAGAAAATCCCATTCACAACATCAGTGTGATGGTGGCATCCACGCTCTCGTCTGCTACTATCATGGGAGATGTCTGCAAAGACAACGCCCAACACAGCTGGGCTCTCATGTTAATAAAACCCTCGGAAATTGTGTTCTTTCTCTTATAACGAACTGAATGACCTTTTTAAAAAAATTCAAGGGATGCTCTTGGGGGTCCAGGGTTTAAGACTTTCGCTGCACGCCTTCCAGTGCAGGGAAAGTGGGCTAGATCCTTGATCGGGAAAATAAGATACTGCATGCCTTGTGGTCAAAAAAAACCAAAACAAAACCATAAAACAGAAGTAATATTGTAACATATTTGATAAAGACTTTAAGAAATGGGCCACATCGAGAATACAAAATTCTGGATGCAGTTTTATTTTTCCACCTTCTATGAGACAATCTTTCCAGAATGGAAAAATAAAAAACCTGGGGTAAGGAAGCCCTGTCCAACAGGTTATGTTCTCAGGCTGGTTATAGCTTCACTGAGCCCATTAGTTTTCTTTTCAAGAAGAGGAAAAAGCGACAACGAAAGCTCTTTTCTGATTAATGTTTCTGCACTTATTTAATTCTGGTATCCTGAAAAGGCAGCACAGTGTGATGAAGAAAGGGCAACAGACTACAGAAGGATACTTCTATTAAGAACCTACAAATAATCTTGGACAAGTCACTATATTTGTGATTCTACTTTCCTGCAGCAAAGTCTGAAAAGTCCTTTAGGAAAGGTTCAAAGGAATTAAGAAACGCTATTGAGTCACTTTGCAGTCCACGGGGTCGCAAAGAGTCGGACACAACTGAGCGACTTCACTCACTCACTCACTGAGTCACTTTACAATGCCAGGGTATCTCTAAGGGATGTAAACAAAGCTAAAAGATAGAGAAATTCTGGAATTTTCTATTGCATACCTGAAATCTGTAAGTGGAAATAATACTAGTAATCATGAACGCCATCCTTTCCTGAGGCCTTACTATGTGTCAGACACCATGCTAAGCACTTCAACATGTATACTATTTGATTTCATGATTAAATAATCCCATGAGGTAGCTACCCACTTATAGAAGAAAAATTAAGGTTTCAATTCAGTTTAGTCACTCAGTCGTGTCTGACTCTTTGCAACCCCATGGACTGCAGCACACTAGGTCTCCCCATCCATCACGAACTCCTGGAGTTTACCCAAACTCATGTCCACTGAGTCAGTGATGCCATCCAACCATCTCATCCTCTGTCATCCCCTTCTCCTACCACCTTTAATCTTTCCCAACATCAGGGTCTTATCAAATGAGTCAGTTCTTCGCATCAGGTGGCAAAAGTATTGGAGTTTCAGCTTCAGCATCAGCCATTCCAATGAATACTCAGGACTGATCTCCCTTAGAATGGACTGGTTGGATCTCCTTGCAGTCCAAGGGACTTTCAAAAGTCTTCTCCAATACCATGTTCAAAGGCGTAAATTCTTCTGTGCTCAGATTTCTTTATAGTCTAACTCTCACATCCATACATGACTACTAGAAAAACCATAGGCTTGATTAGATGGACCTTTGTTGGCAAAGTAATTTCTCTGTTTTTTTAAAATGCTGTTCAGGTTGGTCAAAACTTTTCTTCCAAGGAGCCAGCGTCTTTTAATTTCATGGCTGCAATCACCGTCTGCAGTAATTTTTGAGCCCTCCAAAATAAAGCCTGCCACTGTTTCCACTCTTTCCCCATCTACTTGCCATGAAGTGATGGGACTGGATGCCATAATCTTAGTTTTCTGAATGCTGAGCTTTAAGCCAACTTTTTCACTCTCCTCTTTCACTTTCATCAAGAAGCTCTTTGGTTCTTCTCTACTTTCTGCCATAAGGTGTTGTCATCTGCATATCTGAGGTTAATGATATTTCTCCTGGCAACCCTGATTCCAGCTTGTGCTTCATCCAGCCCAGCATTTCTCATGATGTACTCTGCATGTAAGTTAAATAAGCAGGGTGACAATATACAGCCTTGACGTACTCCTTTTCCTATTTGGAACCAGTCTGTTGTTCCATGTCCAGTTCTAACTGTTGCTTCCTGACCTGCATATAGGTTTCTCAAGAGGCAAGTCAGGTGGTCTGGTATTCCCATCTCTTTCAGAATTTTCTACAGTTTATTGTGATCCACACAGTCAAAGGCTTTGGCATAGTCAATAAAGCAGAAACAGATGTCCTTCTGGAACTCTCTTGCTTTTCTGATGATCCAGCGGATGCTGCCAATTTGATCTCTGGTTCCTCTGCCTCTTCTAAATCCAGCTTGAACATCTGGAAGTTCATGGTTCATGTATTGCTGAAGCCTGGCTTGGAGAATTTTGAGCATTACTTTACTAGCATGTGAGATGAGTGCAACTGTGCGGTAGTTTGAGCATTCTTTGGCATTGCCTTTCTTTGGGATTGGAATGAAACCTGACCTTTTCCAGTCCTATGGCCACTGCTGAGTTTTCCAAATTTGCTGGCATATTGAGTGCAACACTTTCACAGCATCATCTTTTAGGATTTGAAACAGCTCAACTGGAATTCCATCACCTCCACTAGCTTTGTTCGTAGTGATGCTGCCTAAGACCCACTTGACTTCGCATTCCAGGATGTCTGGCTCTAGGTTGATGATCACACCATCGTGATTATCAGGGTCATGAAGATAAAAAATTTTTACAGTTCTTTTGTGTACTCTTGTCACCTCTTCTTAATATCTTCTGCTTCTGTTAGGTCCATACCATTTCTGTCCTTTATTGAGTCCATCTTTGCAGGAAATGTCAAAAATGTCAGAAATCAGATGGCTAGTAAGTGGGGAAGTCAGACCTCAGCTTCATATGTCTGACTCTGAAGACTGTGCTGTCACTCCTGTGCCCACTGACATATGCTCAGAGGGAGGGTCCCTTCCTCGCCCAGCATCTGAGACTCCATAGCACCAGTGGAAAGCCCCTTCCTCTGCTTTCTGACAGCTCCAATCAAAAGAGACATGTCATATATATGGTTCGCTCACCCTCCACCCCAAAATTTTCATTCATTTTTGAAACGCATAAGTCATACCTTCCAATAGGCAACAAAGGTTCAACTCCTTCAAGTTTTCTATTATATCTGAAAACAGCAGCTTTCATCAGATTTATACAATGATTAGTAACTATCTGAAAGCAATGTGTGAGAGAGAAAAATTACACAACCTGGGGAATAATGTGGGACACCCACAATTGGAAATAGTTTGTTAGACCCTTCAACTCAAGAGTCTCTCGTAATTTTTACACTTGGTATACCGTATTGCTTGGTTCTAATTAAGCACATCATAAATGCTAGTTTTGAATCTCAGTTCATTGATAAGATTATGAAATAGAACAGGAGGTATTTAACATCATCTCAAAAGTGAAGTTGTTAGAGATAGAACCATTTCCCAACCATGATATTCACCTGATATCTCATGCATTCAGTTTTCCCTCATCATCTATGTCCATGAATTGGAACACTAGTGCCGTTAATATCCTTATAATTAACAGTTTATCTTGGGGACAATAGATGGAGAAGTGGCTGAGGCCATGTGAAATTGATGAGCTGAGTTCACATCGCTGCTCCGCTGTGGAACCATGGGCAGGCCTTCCACTGTCCTGGCCTTTTGTTTCTGTAGCCCTGCAACACTGATGACGAGAGCGCCTTGCAGGGTTAAATCAAATGATGAACTCAGCACACTGGCTGGCACAGAAGTGCTCCAAGATGATTTGCAGTTTTTATTCTATGATCTTAAGGCTTTCTTCCTCTTCTTAGTTCCATGGTATTTATGTTGCTTAAATTTATAATTGTCTGAATCTTGCCATTTCAATGGAAAGTAAGCTCATTTAGGGAAGGAACTGTCCATTATAAATCTCTGATATTATCTGACTACTTCAGTGGGCCCTTATATTTCCTGATAAACCCTTGAGAATGGTGTATCTAGAAGGAGCCTGTATCCAGCCTAAAAACATACACATTCACACACAACCACTATCAACTCAAAATAGATAATTTCATATTTTCTCTGTATAAAGCATAAAATTTCTTATCTAGGATTTTAGAAAACAGAATTTGCATTTTAGCAAATCACCTGTGCTTTGACAAGTAGGTAGGAAATAACAGAATGGTTCTAAACTCTCACCTTGACAATAGATCGCTGAGCATATATCTTGATCCTATGTCATGACAAGGGGCTTCCCAGGTGGCTCAGTGGTAAAGAATCTGCCTGCCAAGCAAGAAATGCGGGTTCAACCTCTGGGATGGGCAGATCCTCTGGAGAAGGAAATGGCTACCCACTCCAGTATTCTTGCCTAGGAAATACCATGGACAGAGGAACCTGGTGGCCTACAGTCTACAGGGTTACAGAGTAGGGCATGACTTAACAGCTACACACCAACTCATCATGGCATGTAAGAAACAAAAATCTATAGTCTCCCACAAAAAGGCACAAACACACACTCTTCTGGGACTAACAGGAGAAACCACTAGGAGCACGTGTAATATATGATACTTCAGTCAAGTTAGTTTACTTCACTAAGACTCTTTGCCAACAGAGGGGAGATAATACAGCGCTTACCTCAGTCTTCATGGGAGGCTGAGATCACCCCTGTGAAGTACTGAGCACCAGACTAGCCTTACAGTAAAAGATGAATCAACATCAGCTCATCATGTGGTTACACGTAATGTCATCAAGTGAGCTATTTTATATCCCCCAGCTCTGGATTTCATCTGCTCGCCATGAGTAGATTTTCACTAGCCTCACCGCACATCGTACGTGGGAAAAAAACAATCATAAACAATCATGAGCTTCGAAACCCCTATACCAACCAAGGAAATTCCAATTCTGTGAGAGATCAGACATACTGAAAGATGGGTGAAGTATACTTCTGTCGGTTTTTCATACTGATGGGATCTGTCAGAACAAGCAGCAACAAATGTGAGGCGCTAGACTCACGGCAGAACAGGAAATGAGAGCCAAACCATGTTCTTGCTGGGCTTCACTGGGGGGAGATACAGGTCAGTATTTATGGGTGAAAAACAGAAGTATCCTTTTCCAACAGAGCCTATCTTGTTCAAACATTTAAACAGGAAGCTTTCTGATTCATGCTTTTGTATAGCAGAAACTAACGTAACAGTGTAACATAAGTATATTCCAATAGGAAAAGTTAAGAGTGAAATTCTGAGGCACCTACTTGGAGGTATTAATTAGTAACACTGTCTTAAGATATAGGAAAAACATACATAAACTCTTTCAAAAGCTAACTTTTATAATAGAAGGTTATACATTTAATTTGTTGCACATATTAAAATGGTTTTCCACAGAAGTACTCTGAGCAGATAGGAGACTTACTGTACATGCAGGTTTAGGGGCCGTACAGTGGGTGGGGATGGGAGATGGGGTGCAGAGTGAACCTAGTATATGGCCAGAGGAATCTTTGGTGCAAAATTTCTTTAATAAGTTTTTCATTTTAACGTGATATGTTGGTTAATTTTGGATGAAGATTTAGCATGGCTTTCTCTCCCAACCTGAATAGCATATTGAAAAGCAGAAATATTACTTTGCCAGAAAAGATCCATCTAGTCAAGGCTATGGTTTTCCCAGTAGTTGTGTATAGATGTGAGAGTTGGACTATAAAGAAAGCTGAGCACCGAAGAATTGATGCTTTTGAACTGCGGTGTTGGAGAAGATTCTTGAGAGTCCCTTGGACTGCAAGGAGATCCAACCAGTTCACCCTAAAGGAGATCAGTTCTGGGTGTTCATTGGAAGAACTGATGCTGAAGCTGAAACTCCAATAATTTGGCCACCTCATGCGAAGAGTTGACTTATTGGAAGAGACCCTGATACTGGGAAGGATTGGAGGCAGGAGGAAAAGGGGGCAACAGAGAGTGAGATAGCTGGATGGCATCACTGACTCAATGTACATGAGTTTGGGTAAACTCCGGGAGTTGGTGATGGACAGGCAGGCCTGGCGTGCTGCGATACATGGGGTCGCAAAGAGTCGGACACGACTGAACTGAATTGAACTGATTCTCTTAAATTACTTCTTTTCCCAAACTATCTTGACTTTGATATACGAGTAAGATGTGCCAAATTTGGCCAGTGGATCTTTATATTTCCTTGGACACCACTGAGAATCCCTGGAGAGAATGCCTATCCCATTCGAGAATATTTACAAGCTGTTCTGTTAATCTCACTAAATGTTTCCATTTTAGATTCTAAGACACCAATAAACAAGTTCAACTAGAAGTCCATAAAAGGTATAAGAAAGTTGTTGAAAATCAATGGCAAGCTATCACATTTTCACTAAAAATGACATTATCAGTCTTTCTTCAAGGGGAGTACTATCTGGCTGGTCATCCAACCACTATTGTCTTACTGGCCAGCAATTCATTTATAAGGTCAAGTTTTATAATAGTGTCCACCCCTTGTCCGGGAGCACTACGTAGAGTGTCTACTGCTTCCTAATGCCAACCCACAAGTTTCCCTATTGTTAAAAGAATCCTAATTTGACTCATATAATCACATTTCTTTAATATGATCCAAGGTAACATATTCAGTGTCTAAGATAGTAAGTATACTGATATTCTTCTAGTGACATTAATTAATTCAGGAGAGGGCACATATACTAAACTGTCCTGATGGGGTTGTAGGGGGAAGCTGTTCTCTCTACCTCTTTCCCAAACAAGGAAGCACACGGCCTCAGCGGCCACTGACACTCGTCTTGCGGCTGAGAATAACCAGACTTAAGAATCTGCCTGTGCCGAGAGAGGCAGAGAGAAGAGGATGGAAAGAACTAGAGTTGTTTGGCAACGTCACTCAGCTGCCACATGGACCAAGCCGGGAAGCCTATTCTATGTCTGAAAAACAAATTTTGCTATTGAACAAGAAGGTTTGAGTTGAGGAAGTTTGTCTTTACCTCCAATCAAAAGTTTGCACTGCTTCATTGAAGAGAGATAACATATGACTTACGAAGTCTGCATTTAATTTAATAGAGCTCATACATACCTATACATAGGGAGGTTAGATGTCGTGAGGTAGTATTCTATGACCAATGTCCCAAAATGGTCCTTTCATTATAATTGGCAAGTATCATCTGAAATCAAATATGCTTTACAGATGTCAAATTTAATGACATTTTACTCATGCAAGAAACATCATTTTGATAACCAGAACAGCAACTGCATTTTGGTATTATTTCTTAATAATAAGCAAAAGCATTAAGTACAATATCTCTTAAGTAATTCTGCCTTTGACTCTGGATACCCAAAAATATGTCTATGTGGCCCTCAAATGACAGTATGCTATAAAAAGTCATATCAAAAACAGTTGTTTGATTTCATTTAAATTGCTGCATTCTCTCAAAATTTCACTTAAATACTTCTACTAGCAGTTTGAATATGATCTTTATTTCTTCAGTAAGAAGTGAGAACAGTAATTTCTATAAATCTCATTAGAATGTTGGAAGCATTAAATAGAATAATAATACATAAAAAATAATAATTAACATAAAACATGTATTTTTGTCTCTAAAAGACACACACATTTATCTTCAAGTAAAACAAGCCACAAGACCATTTTTAAAATGGATAATGTAGATAGCCTTTAAAGACTATGTCCTCCTCTTTTCTTCTAAACCTAATTTCATGCTGGTCTAAGATTTGAAATAAATTACCAGGGAACAAAATTCCACAATGATTACCAACTAATGTCTTGGAATTCAACCTCCTGTTGTCAGATTTCATTTCGATCAAATACAAAGCATGCATTAAAGAGACAGCTATTGGAAACGTCACACTGAGAGCAAGCTAACAGTGATGAAATGATCAAGCAGTTGACACCAACCGGACTTCCCCTAGAACAAGGGGAGTTAAATAGGGCAGAGAATTAAAGCTGAAATTGCTATTTAATACACTAATATAATCTGTACTCATGATAATCTCCAGAGGAAACATCAATCACTTTCCTGCTGAAATCAAGGGCAAGATCTGGAACTCACGTTTAACAGTTCACCAGGCTTCCAAACCGTCTTGCAACAGGGCCTCTGCCACGATATACTGTGATTGTGGGCATGCTTGTTGTTATTGCTGGTTTAATTCCCTAAAATGAGGAACTATCTTTTATCTTTGTATATATAGTAAAGAGTGTCTGGCACAAAGTATATGCTTAGTAAATGAATGAAAAATGAACAAGTGAGAATTCGGGATTGTACAAAATCACTAAAGTTCCTACAAAGGGTAAGGATATTTCTTTCCCTTGCTTGTTTTATACTGTCTGTTTTTCTCTAAATGAGATGAACTCTGGGATTTTCAGTCTGCCTTACTAGAACTCATGGGTAATCACAAAGGTGACTATGGTCTGCTCAATACTTTGAAAAGCCTATCAGAAGGTACATATTTATTCTCAATAAAATATCCCATTGTTGACTATCCTATGACTTTGCTTTTGACTGGGAGTATGTCATCTGAGCACAGTAACTTCAAGCTACGCTTCTCAGAAGTCCTCATTAACAGTTACCTACAATGGATTATATTTTGGCTATTGGGTACCATAAAGGACAGAAATGGTATACATCTAACAGAAGCAGAAGATATAAAGAAGAGGTGGCAAGAATACAAAGAAAAACTATACAAAAAAGATCTTCATGACCCAGATGATCACAATGGTGTGATCATCAACCTAGAGCCAGATATTCTGGACTGCAAAGTCAAGTGGGCCTTAGGCAGCATCACTAGGAACAAAGCTAATGGAGGCGATGGAATTCCAGTTGAGCTATTTCAAATCCTGAAAGATGATGCTGTGAAAGTGCTGCACTCAATTTGCCAGCAAATTTGAAAAACTCAGCAGTGGCCACAGGACTGGAAAAGGTCAGTTTTCATTCCAATCCCAGAGAAAGGCAATGCCAAAGAATGCTCAAACTACCACGCAATTGCACTCATCTCACGCGCTAGTAAAGTAATGCTCAAAATTTTTCAAGCCAGGCGGCAACAATACATGAACCATGAACTTCCAGATGTTCAAGCTGGATTTAGAAGAGGCAGAGGAATCAGAGATCAAATTGCCAACATCTGTTGGATCATTGAAAAAGCAAGAGAGTTCCAGAAAAACATCTACTTCTGCTTTATTGACTATGCCAAAGCCTTTGACTGTGTGGATCACAATCAACTGTGGAAAATTCTGAAAGAGATGGGAATACCAGACCACCTAACCTGCCTCTTGAGAAATCTGTATGCAGGTCAGGAAGCAGCAGTTAGAACTGGACATGGAACAACAGACTGGTTCCAAATAGGAAAAGGAGTACATCAAGGCTGTATATTGTCACCCTGCTTATTTAACTTCTATGCAGAGTACATCATGAGAAACGCTGGGCTGGATGAAGCACAAGCTGGAATCAAGATTGCCGGGAGAAATATCAATAACCTCAGATATGCAGATGACACCACCCTTATGGCAGAAAACGAAGAAGAACTAAGGATCCTCTTGATGAAAGTGAAAGAGGAGAGTGAAAAAGTTGGCTTAAAGCTCAGCATTCAGGAAACTAAGATCATGGCATCTAGTCCCATCACTTCAGGGCAAATAGATGGGGAAACAGTGAAAAGAGGGGCTGACTTTATTTTATTAAGCTCCAAAATCACTGCAGATGGTGATTGCAGCCATGAAATTAAAGAAGCCTGTTCCTCAGAAGAAAAGTTATGACCAACCTAGACAGCCTTGATATTAAAAAGGAGAGACATTACTTTGCTGACAAAGGTCCGTCTAGTCAAAGCTATTGTTTTTCCAGGAGTCATGTATGGATGTGAGAGTGAGACCATAAAGAAAGCTGAGTGCCGAAGAATTGATGCTTTTGAACTGTGGTGTTGGAGAAGACTCTTGAGAGTCCCTTGGACTGCAAAGAGATCTAAGCAGTCCATCCTAAAGGAAATCAGTCCTGAATATTCATTGGAAGAACTGATGCTGAAGCTGAAACTCCAATACTTTGGCCACCTGATGTAAAGAACTGACTCATTGGACAAGACCCTGATGTTGGGAAAGACTGACGGTGGGAGGAGAAGGGGATGACAGAAGATGAGATGGTTAGATGGCATCACCGACTCGATGGACATGAGTTTGGGTGAACTCCGGGAGTTGGTGACGGACAGGGAGGCCTGGCATGCTGCAGTCCATGGGGTCGCAGAGTAGGACATGACTGAGCAATTGAACTGAACAATTAACTAAAAATGGGCAAAAAATCCATTATTACTTAGGAAATACATTTTTGTAGGCAATGATATTTCAAAACATGGGTCCATGCTGTTAAAGAAAATATAAAAAGACTTGAAAGCACTTTCAAGTCAGCAGAGTTTGCTGTAAGAAATACTTTACAAAATAAGATAATTTGGTGCCTTTTTATTCAAAAACTTTATATTCTAAGATTTCACATATTCCAAAATTTTCTGTCTTCGATCCAGCACCCATGTCTTTGCTGTGAGCTTGTGTTTCTCCAATAACTTCTAATTAGGATTGTTTCTGAAGTTACCAAAAAGAACCCTTGGAGATGTAGGCTAATGAGTGCACCTATTAGTCTGTATCAAAGTATTAAGCAAAAACAAATAATCTTGATATTTGTGTCTGTGTATACATTTACAAGCAAATTGCAGAAATCCCAGTGTTCTCATTGTGTATAGATTTTTGCAGACCAATTAGTGTGAGATGCAATTTGCACTGATTCATAGGGGGCAGAGGGAGCGTGAAATTATCTTGACTTGTTAATTTAGCATTTTATAGTAAATTGCTCATATTGAGGATTTTTCCCAGTGGTAATAATACTCCTTTGACATAGGAAGAGAATGTAGTCAGTAACATCATGAAATTTCTCATCAAATCCCCACTTTAAATCCCATTTCAAAAAGACAGTGGGGAAAAAATTGAGGACAGCTTGTATCCACATCACTCATCAGATCTCTCTCTCTTACCAGTATAGAGTCATCTCTGTAGTTATCTTGTCAGTTACCACTCACACGTTCACAGGATTTTGACCCCAACTGACTAAGCACTATTATCTAGACTTACAAATATTCTTTTAGTATTTTCTTGTTATTTAGTACCTTTTATTTAGGCTCCTCTTAGTATCAAAAGATATCCACCAGTTGACTCGCATTGAGTTGCTAAGCATTATGGAAGGAACACTTAACCACTTACAAGAAGCACTCTGGTTAAGACTTAGCTTCAACTCCACTGTATCCTGGCTAAATGACCTGGACAAAGACACAAGCCTGCTTTGCTTATTTAACCAGCAAATAATGACTCTATTGAGGACCAACCTAGTATTATACTAAGCTGCTAGGTAGGAGTAACATATATTCCCTGCATGCTTCAGATTTCTGGAAAGCCATTATATACGAAAAGTTAAGTGAAAAGAACTTATAAAGTACACATTTTATAAAAACATCAACTATCATTGTCAATTTTTATGCAAATACACAGGTAAGCTACTTAGTGAGCTATTATATAACATTACATATGCTTTTTATATCAAATAATTATTTAAAATAAAAATGGCAGAAAATTCTATCATGTTTTTGATAAACATTTTAGTTAGGTTACTGGCTTCATACACACAGAACTGCAGAATGCCTGCAGTGCCCAGAGACCCATTCTAACAGAAATAACCGTGCACAGCTGACATCACAGACAACAGGGCAGTGGAACACCATCTGGTCCAATAGCAGCCAAACTGTAGGCTAAATGGTAGGGTCAATAGGTATAATCCCCTCTCCCCAGAGCTTGAACTGGAGATAAAGAGAACACATTAGGTTCTAATGGGGACAGAAATAAAAAGATAAGCAATAAAGAGTAAAAACAACATGAGCAACCAACTCATGTTCTTGATTCTGACACCGAGGAAGTAAGGAGGTAACGTGGAAGCTCCTGCTGCAGTGAAACAGTGGCAAATGTTGAACTAGCGAACTGACTCCCATCTCTTTGAAGCTAGAATGGATAACTGCATCTCTTTTTCCCGTGAGGCCCAGTTTAGCCCCTGTCCCTAGATTCCTATGCAGGATAGCTATAAAGTCATGTTTATAGTCTTTTTTTCCACATGACTTGTTACGGACAATCCCATTTCAATTTTTAACCAAAAGAATTAATGTTACTGTTCAATTCAGTTCAGTTGCTCAGTCGTGTCCGACTCTTTGCGACCTCATGAATCGCAGCACGCCAGGCCTCCCTGTCCATCACCAACTTCCGGAGGTCACTCAGACTCAAGTCCATCGAGTCCGTGATGCCATCCAGCCATCTCATCCTCTGTCGTCCCCTTCTCCTCCTGCCCCCAATCCCTCCCAGCATCAGAGTCTTTTCCAATGAGTCAACTCTTCACATGAGGTGGCCAAAGTACTGGGGTTTCAGCTTTAGCATCATTCCTTCCAAAGAAATCCCAGGGTTGATCTCCTTCAGAATGGACTAGTTGGATCTCCTTGCAGTCCAAGGGACTCTCAAGAGTCTTCTCCAACACCACAGTTCAAAAGCATCAATGCTTCAGTGCTCAGCCTTCTTCACAGTCCAACTCTCACATCCATACATGACCACTGGAAAAACCATAGCCTTGACTCGACAGACCTTAGTCGGCAAAGTAATGTCTCTGCTTTTGAATATGCTATCTAAGTTGGTCGTAACTTTTCTTCCAAGGAGTAAGCGTCTTTTAATTTCATGGCTGCAATCACCATCTGCAGTGATTTTGGAGCCCCCCAAAATAAAGTCTGACACTGTTTCCACTGTTTCCCCATCTATTTCCCATGAAGTGATGGGACCAGATGCCATGATCTTCGTTTTCTGAATGTTGAGCTTTAGGCCAAATTTTTATGTACATTATATACATTATGTACATTATATATATTATATGTATATACATTATTATATTATTGTATATGCAATGTATATAGTATGTATATATATTATATATAATAATGTATATACAGATAAATTATGTAAATGTATATGCATTATTATATAATGTAAATAACATCTATATTAGATGCTAATAGTACAAAAGTGAATGGGAAAAATTAGGTCTGTACATGACATAGTAAAATTTAAATAGAAAAAGAAACAAATTAAATGTGATGACTCATGATTGATATAGATTTAAGAAGCAGCCAAGAAACTTTCAATCGGCAAACACACAAGTTCCTAAACCTTACTCTAATGTTTTATTTCACTTAAAGATAGTCACCCTTGTCTAAATTCCACATCCTTGGAAGCTTTAGTCACATCTTGTCTTTTCTGGGCTATTTATACAGAGTTGAAAAGACCTGAATTATTTTTCTTAATCTCCTAAAACCTTTCTCTGTAGGATTCTTTTTATGGTCCTAAAGTGAGAATCCCTTTGTAAGGAGGGTGGGACACAACTACCCCCGCTATACATATCCATGAAGATTCGTCCCCATCTCCTATTGTCTGTCCTACAGGTAACCTTTGCAAGTCCTCCCCTTACTCCAAGAGGAGATGTCTGGCTACCATCATGCCAGGATTTCAGATTAAATCAGGAAGGACCTCTGGACTACAAAGATGTCATTCTCATCCCTGCCCTCTTTCCGGTCTCTCATACCTGGTGTTCCACCCTTGGAACGCTTAGTCCTTTAGGTCACTGTGCACTCTTCCCTACTGAATATTAAGTGCTAGAAGGAGAAATACACCACACAAAATCACGTGCAGTTATAACATAGTATGAAATGCACTGCAGACATGCCTTTCACCATAAGGGTTGAGAGCAGCTATTTAGGTCTACAGCGATGACACTTCCAAGGGAAGACAAGCTGAAGCTGAAGAAACCCAGGGGTGCTGGACATAAGCAAGAGTGCCACACGGGAGTCAGAAGAAACAAATACCAAAAAAAGCAAGTTTTCAGTTTGTCTGCCCTGCCTGCATCTCACAGCCTTTGCTCATCCACAGGAGGATAAAAATAACTTCCTGTTGACTTTTATAATATTAAATCTCAAAAGAATAACCTGGCTTCATCTTTCTAATACAACGCAATGAAGATAGATCTTTAAGAAAATTATTCATTGAAATGTGTAGCTGCCCTTTCTTTTGGTAACCAAATGATAGATACACTGCCTATAAAATTCATTTGAAATACTTCTCTTCCTTAGTCAGTCAGTTCAGTCGCTCAGTCATGTCTGACTCTTTGCACCCCATGGACTGCAGCACATCAGGCCTCCCTGTCCATCACCAACTCCTGGAATTTACTCTAACTCATGTCTGAGTACATTGAGTCGGTGATGCCATTCAACCATCTCATCCTCTGTCATCCCCTTCTCCTCCGGCCTTCAATCTTTCCCAGCATCAGGGTCTTTTCCAATGAGTCAGTTCTTTGCATCAGCTGGCCAAAGTACTGGAGTTTCAGCTTCAGCATCAGTCCTTCCAATGAATATTCAGGACTGATTTCCTTTAAAATGGACTGCTTAGATCTCCTTGCAGTCCAAGGGACTCTCAAGAGTCTTCTCCAACACCACAGTTCAAAAGCATCAGTTCTTCAGCACTCAGCTTTCTTTATAGTCCAACTCTCACATTCTTAGTCACCTTTTTCTAAATTCCTTTACCCCCTTAATTGACTCCAAGGCAATTTAAACACTAGAAGATATATTTGAGGCAACATACTGTGATTATTAAATATAAATATTTTATGGAAACCAGTCTAGTTTTCCAAAGTCATGGAAAAGAGGCTCTTTGGATGGATATTTTGAATAGCTAGTGAAGAAAGGTTCTGAGGTGATTTTTTTTTTAAATCAACAAGCTGCATGTAGGTCTGTGTGAGATATAGAGTCAGTTACTGAGAACTTGAACCTTATATGGATAAAGTACCCCCCACTGCCACCCATCGCATCAGACTGCCATATTTACCACTTTTTTAGTCATATGTTATTAATGTGACTTCAGACCCTTTTCGTGGTTTTCGTTGACTTTAATGGTATTTTTTTTTTCCAAAGAAAAATTCTTTAGCTATTTCTTTGAACACCTCAATATACAGTTAGGTATTATTGGAAGTCAGACAGACAGCTTTAATGAAATGATGAGCCATGTACTGGTTTGGTTCAGAAGTGATTTGTCTTGGTAAGTTCTTTTCCTAGTAGGGTATTATGCCTGGCTCATGACCTGCAAAGGACTTTGCCATTCAAATCCAAATAGCTTTGAGTCTTTGCATATTTATGTATGTTTAACATGCATTATTACAGTAGCAAGTACTCTGAAAGGAAATAAACATTTGGTAATTTGTAGGCATACAAACTGTGAATAAAAATACAATCTTAACACAGATTGAACTGAGAAGAGGAAGATAATTTTAAAAGATTAAATTATTCGAAATGAATCTGGCAAAGTCAAACTCCTGTTCATCAGCTAAGTACAATAACTTCTTAAAACAACCTCTTAGAAACACATGGCTGAGAGTTATAAACATGTAAGCCTAATTTAAGTCATCCGTGGAAAATATCAGAAAGTGATAGGTTTATTTTCCTTAGAATATTGTGGTAGATAAAAATGCATTTGACCTAAAACAATAAAATGAAGTCTAACACTACAAAGCTGGGAAGAATGAACTGGCAACTGTTTCAAAAAGTCATGAGCTAGAACTACATTCTCATCAAGGCTAGATTAGGCGAAGAGAGCCTTCCAAGCTCACTAGTGACTATACTCTCAGGTCCTTGTTGGCTATTGGTTGGAGACTTCGTTTTTTTTTTTTTTTTAAACCACTTGAACCTCTCCATTGGGCAGCTCAGATATGGTAGCTGGTTCCCGTCAGAGCAAGTAAGCCAAGAGAGTAAGAAATGGTGTGAGGCAAAAGCCACAATGCTTCATAAGTTAATCTTTGAGGGAACAAACCATCATGCTTGTCATCTGTTCAAGCATGAAGAGTGTCACGGGTCAGACCACATTCAAGAAGAGGGGATAATACCAGACAGTGAATACTAAAAGGCCAGAATCATTGACATTATCTTAAGTTTGTGTACCATATTCATATTAAATGCCACTGTTCAATTATTATTGTAAATTAGAAAATAAAGATTCCAAGTTTGAAAAAAAAAAAGCCAATGGATAATTGTTCTAAGTCTGGTTCTCCTATAAAATTATTATAAACCTGGGTTCTTTGTGTTCTTGCTTGGAGAACCCCGTGGACCATGGATTGTGGATCATGGATCGGCAGGTCACAGTCCTTGGGGTCACAAAGAGTTGGACACAACTGAATAACAAAACATGGGCTCTTTTAAGAGGGTTTTATTTCATTTGAAAGTAAGTAAAAGATTTCCACCCACTGATAGAAGTATAAATCAGTACCTACTTTGGAAGATAAAAGCCTTAAAAATATGATAACTTTGTGTGTCAGCAAGACTTCTAGGAATTTATCTTTAGGAAATAATCACAGATGACTAGAGATCATGCAGTAAGGATAATATTCTCATTTTTTAATCAGTAAAAATTGGAAAAATTCCAAATATCAGTGATAAGATATTTAAACCATGGTGCATTCAATTACATGGAATTCTATATAGTCTTTAGAGTGATAATTCAGAAGAATATTTAATTACATGAAAAGGTGTTGATTATATGCTTTAAATGAAAAAAAAAAAGAATTTTATAAGGCAACATATGCCATATAAGCCCATTACATGGAAATGAGCATATATACAAAATTATATATAATATATAATTTATATGTTATACAAATATAAAAGGTTGAAATATATTATACATATATAAAAAGTTGAAAGGCTAAAAGGATATAAACCAAAATGTTCACAGCAGTCATTATAGGTGTGGTGTCATGAGATTTTTTTCATTTATTTTTCCATTTAAAAAAATCTGCTACAATATATGTATAATGCTTTTGTAATAAAATTAATATTACTTAAAACCATTAAAAAGTTAGAAAAAAGCTGGAAATTTCAAAGGTTGTTGCAAATTGAATGACTTCTGAAATATTTTAAAATAAACTATGCTTTATTTCTCCTTCTTTTCTCTGAAATGTAAGCACTTTTGCACTTTCTGATGAGCCCTTCTGGAGGGCAATTTGAAAATACACAGCTCTTCTGCTGTGGATTATATGATGATCCAAGACCATGAGTCAACCTCACATTTGGTCACTCACAGCAAGTATTTCATAAGCTCAAATCACTCACTTGAGCTTTCTGGTAAATGAAGAATGCCAAATAAATTGTATTTCTTATATATTTCAAGTATTAAGGTATATAAAACTTTTATACAGAAAACAGCTTAAAATCAGATTGCAGCAAAATGTAAGACTGCTTATTGGAGCTCCTTTCCCCAAATGTAATGAATACTTACATGTGCCAATGAAATAAATATACGCTGCATGCATGCTAAGTTGCTTCAGTCATGTCCATCTCTTTGCAATCTTATGGACAGTAGCCCACCAGACTGCACTATCTTTGGGATCCTCCAGGCAAGAATACTGGAGTGGGTTGCCATGCCCTCCTCCAGGGGATCTTCCCGACCTATCTCCTGCACTGTAGGTGAATTCTTTAAAACTAGCACCACCTGGGAAATAGGCTTAGGGTTTTTACCACATGACCTATTAATAAGTTGGTCATTTCTCAAGGCAATTATATTTAATTTTTTAATTTTTTAAATTATTCTTTAGGACAAACTTAGCATTGCTCCCAATATTCTATGTGGTCAGTCTGTGAAAATCATTTTACAAAGGAGGAGCAAAAGTTAACTTCTGTACCCTATAAAATACTTCAACCTCAAGCCATATATCCAACTACACATTCTAATTCAATTAGAGCATCACTAGTCAGGTATCTGGAAGAACCCCCAGATTTGTCTGAAATGAGGAAGTTGAGAGGAGGTCAATGATGACTTCCTTAGAATCAGGAAACCAAGTTTCTTCCCTACTCACTTATCTTGAGTGACAGAGCTATATATAAGCACTTCATTACACACAGTCCTTGCAGGTGCTGTCAAGTCAGAATTTGGACCCTCACCCCATAGCCCCTGACTCCTGAACTTAGAGAATGACTAGCTCATGACTGGGGCTTTCCAGGTGGTTCAGTGGTAAAGAATTTGCCTGCCAAGCAAGAGATGCAGGTTCAGTCCCTAGGTTGGGAAGCTCCCCTGGAGAAGGAAGTGGCAACCCACTCCAGTGTTCTTGACTGAAATCTCATAGACACAGAAGCCTGGTGGGCTACAGGCCATAGGGTTGTAAAAGATTTGAACATAGCAATAAAACAGCAACAGCAGCAGCTCATGACGGGGTAAGTGGCTTGTTTCTACTTTCTCTCTCCTAACATGCTCTGCCTCAGTACAGCTAACCCCAACCTAGAAACACTACTTTTCATCTAAGTTTAATCACGTTTTGGCCAAGTTCTATCAATCAATGCCCCCAAGTTTCTATCTATTCTACTCTATCCTTACTACCACCTTGCCTCCTGCCCTCAAGTGACCATTATAGATTTCTTTGTTTTACGATGTTGAAAATAAATGGTGTCTCTATCAGCAGAATGGCAGGCCAACTAAGTCTGCTCTGCCAGGTATGACTGTGATCTAAGCAGCTGCAGAAAACATTCTTTGGGGAAGAACCTTAAGGCTAAAGGCTTAGTGGAAAGAGAGGCCATGACTAATTAGTAGTGCACGCCAAAGGAGGGGAAGAGATATTGTATCTTACTGTGTTTTCCCATCTCAAACCAGTTAGTCTCTACTTCTGCACCAGAATTTAATGTAATTTGGAAACATATTTTTAATTCAATTATGTTGTTGTTTCTCCCTGATTGGTTTTTTGGTATTCTAACAATAGCCTTTGACTGTGTGGATCACAATAAACTGTGGAAAATTCTGAAAGAGATGGGAATACAGACCACCTGACCTGCCTCTTGAGAAACCTATATGCAGGTCAGGAAGCAACAGTTAGAATTGGACATGGAACAACAGACTGGTTCCAAATAGGAAAAGGAGTACGTCAAGGCTGTATATTGTCACCCTGTTTATTTAACTTATATGCAGAGTACATCATGAGAAATGCTGGGCTGGAAGAAGCACAAGCTGGAATCAAGATTGCCAGAAGAAATATCAATAACCTCAGATATGCAGATGATACCACCGTTATAGCAGAAAGTGAAGAGGAACTAAGGAAGCCTCTTGATAAAAGTAAAAGAGGAGAGTAAAAATGTTGGCTTAAAGCTCAACATTCAGAAAACTAAGATCATGGCATCTGGTCCCACCACTTCATGGCAAATAGATGGGGAAACAGTGAAAACAGGGGCTGACTTTATTTTATTGGACTCCAAAATAACTGGAGATGGTGACTTACAGCCATGAAATTTAAAGAAGCTTGTTCCTTGGAAGAAAAATTATGACCAACCTAGACAGCCTTGACATTAAAAAGGAGAGACATTTCTTTGCTGACAAAGGTCCGTCTTGTCAAAGCTATTGCTTTTCCAGTAGTCATGTATGGATGTGAGAGTGGGACCATAAAGAAAGCTGAGCACTGAAGAATTGATGCTTTTGAACTGTGGTGTCCGAGAAGACTCTTGAGAGTCCCTTGGACTGCAAGGAGATCCAACCAGTCAATCCTAGAGGAGATCAGTCCTGGGTGTTCATTGGAAGGACTGATGCTGAAGCTGAAACTCCAATACTTTGGCCACCTCATGCAAAGAGTTGACTCATTAGAAAAGATCCTGATGCTGGGAGGGATTGGGGGCAGGAGGAGAAGGGGACGACAGAGGATGAGATGGCTGGATGGCATCACCGACTCGATGGACATGAGTTTGGGTGAACTCTGGGAGTTGGTGATGGACAGGGAGGTCTAGCGTGCTGCAATTCATGAGGTTGCAAACAGTCAGACACGACTGAGTGACTGAACTGAACTGAACTGAACAATAGCCCTCCCTACTCTTTATTTCAAATATACCTTGGCTACACTATGGATTAAATATGGGAAAATATAACTATTATTTATAACATTATTTCTGAGGGAAAATGCATTTGAAATTCCAAGTAATTCACTTTTACAAATGAATTCTTAGAACCTAAGCCATTCACAGTGGCCTGCGTCCACTCCTCTTGTAACTAGCCACAGTTCTAGATAAATATTAACTGCTCAATTATCCTTGTTGAATGATATTGAGTGACACAGAAGTTGGATTCTCCTTTAAAACAAGGTGACATTTCTGCCATTTTAAGGGAAATTTCTTTATCCATTTTGCTATTTCAGTTTCTAAGCAGTTGCAAATCAAATTCTGACTTCTATTCAAAAGTACCCAACAGTTAATTCAGAGTTTTCTTCCTGTTTTGAAAGATCAAAGAAAAGGAAATAGATCGGAAGTTAATATAGTGTGTGCAGAGAAAGGTAAGTAGGTCTGAGGAGTAATTCATCCAGGGAAAGCTGGGTGTTTCTTTGCTGTGAATAAAAACCAGAACGGGCAGAAGATGGGACTGGATTGCAGCCAGGGAAAAATAATGGAGTTAAGGGCATTATACGGCTTCCGAGGTGGTGCAGTGGTAAAGAATCCACCTATCAATACAGGAGATCCAAGAGATGTGAGTTCGGTCTATGGGTTGGGAGATCTCCTAGAGTAGGTCATGGCAAGCTACTCCAGTATTTTTGGTGAAAAATCCCATGGATAGGAGAGCCTGGCAGGCTACATTTCACGGGGTTGCAAAGAGTTAGACACGACTGAATGAGCAAGTGTGTGCACAGGCACACACACACAGGCATTATAAGCTCATCTTATCTTAATAAGGACAATGACATGTGTTTTCTTCTCCTTTTCCCTTTCTTGTTACTGAATTTCCTACTGCTCTTTCTTTTTCTCTAGTCCCTTCCCACTTCTTTCTTTTTCTTGCCTCCTTGCTAACTGCTTCTCCTTTGTTTCTCCTTTCTCTTTCTCCTCGTTTTCCTTTGGTCCTTTGACTCTCATCTATTACTTTTTTCCATTTCTTATCTTTTATACCCTCCACCTCTGTCCCTCACAGACCCTTCTCTCCTGTCTTGTACTCAATCTGAAATGTTTAATGTGCATAAAATGCTGCCACTTACGGATAAAGACAAACAAAGCAGAACATTAGAACTGCTGATATAAAAATGTTGCTATACATTTGGAGGCCAAAGAGATCAAAAGGAAAATCTTGAGATAAACGCACTACTATATTTACATAGATAACAAACAGAGACCTACTCTATAGAACAGGGATCTCTGCTCAATGTTCTGTAATAACCTAAGTGGGAAAATAATTTCAAAAAGAACAGATATTTGTATATGCTTAACTGAATCACTTAGCTGTACACCTGACACTAACATAATGTTGAAAGTTAATGACAGTCCAAAATAAAATAATTTAAAAAAATACATGAGTAAACAAAGGAAAACAAAATCTTTACCCAAATCACCAAAATTGTGTCTTTGCTTTACCCTGATTTTCAAAATTTGAGCTTCGAGAACATTTTGTATTTATATGCGCCTTTCCTGTTCCTCCCTTTTATTGCCTTAGAACCCTCTATTATTTACATATTTAAAAACTTGACTGCTCCAACATACGCTCAGCCTCAAAACCCCTCTGAAGTCCAGTTTTAACCTCTCTTTTTTGGTTTTCCTGTCAGTGACATACAAGGTCATAAATATAAGCATCTCTCATGTAATCACCTAAGACCAAAGGATTATTTTTTAAGATCTACTTAAAATAACATCAACTCTTCAATTCATGTCAAACTAGCAACTCTGTAATTAGTGTATGAAGCATTTTAATTTTAATCATTTACCTTAAAATTGTATAATGATTGCTTTTACTCAGAAATTTTCCCAAAATCATAACAGCCAAAATTCCTACTACTATTACCAGGATTTAGTAAAATACAGGTTACATGTCAGAAAAAAAAAAAAATGCCTGTAATATCTTAAAAATAATGAAACAGTTGCTTCACAGAGTTTTTCAGTGATGACCTTTTTTTTTTTTTGCATTGTGATTTACTTTTCCCAAATGGCATTTGTTAGAGAGTGGGGTTGGTCAGATTTTACGTGGCATATATTAGGAGCATTTTTTTAATATTTAAGAGATAAGCAAATGAAGTTAAAGTTTGTAACTTTGTAAGAGATAGATGCTTTGTTTCAATAGATACAAATGCTTCCTGGGCTTGCCAGGTGGTGCCAGTGGTAAAGAACCAGCCTGCCAATACAGGGGACCTCAGAGATGCGGGTTCACTCTCAGGGTCGGGAAGATCCCCTGGAGAAAGGAATGGCAACCTGCTCCAGTATTCTTGCCTGGAGAATCCCATGAACATAGGAACCTGGCAGAATACAGTTCATAGTGTCACAAAGAGTCAGACATAACTGAAGCAACTTAGCAAAGCACCACACATAGATAAATGCTTCCCATGTGGTGCTGCTGCTGCTGCTGCTAAGTCACTTCAGTCGTGTCCGACTCTGTGCGACCCCATAGACGGCAGCCCATGAGGCTCCTCCGTCCCTGGGATTCTCCAGGCAAGAACACTGGAGTGGGTTGCCATTTCCTTCTCCAATGCATGGAAGTGAAAAGTGAAAGTGAAGTCACTCAGTCGTGTCCGACTCTTAGCAACCCCATGGACTGCGGCCCACCAGGCTCCTCCATCCATGGGATCCTCCAGGCAAGAGAGCTGGAGTGGGGCTAGTGATAAAGAATTCACTTGCCAATGCAGAAAATGTAAGGGGCACAGGTTTGATCCCTAGGTTGGGAAGATCCCCTGGAGTAGGAAATGGCAACTCATTCCAGTATTCTTGCCTGAAACACTTCATGGGCAGAGGAGCCTGGCAGGCTACAGTCCATGAAGTTGCTAAGAGTCAGACAAAAGTGAGCATACATACACACAATAAATGTTACATTTACAATGTGTGTACCGTGTACACACCAAGGCAACTGCTACCATAGAAATAAGAAAAAAGGACACAGATTCCCACTAGTTGACAATGCTATCATCTTTAATTTCTCAGATATTCTGCAGAAAAGCAGAAAACAGCTCAAAAAGTTGTCCTGGTTGTATGTGTTGGAGAGGTTTGCAAACCTCATGGAGGCAACTTTGGACAAAGAGCATCTTCAGAAATTGTCTAGACAAGAGCTACTCAAAGTGAGGTTCACAGCAATCAGCATCCACATCGGCCAGGAATCTGTTAGAAAAGTTAAGTTCTTGGGTGCACCAAGACCCACTGAATCACAAACGTTGGAGCTGTGGACAGAAATACACGTTTTAATTCTGAAACTCTGAAGCCCATTCAGTTCTGAGAACTACTGTATACTCCTTTACCTTCTTTCCTGCTTTGGCTGAGAAGATCCCTATGAATTTCACAGGATCGTTCAGGGTAACCAATTTAAATTTACAATCCTAAATCAGACTGATTCTTTCGTCATTGTGCAGACAGTATGGGTACTATGTCTCTGAACAAAAATAACCTGACACCAATATATAATATAGCTGATACTTGCTAAAAGATGGTTTGACAGTAAACACGTTCCTTTAATTTTTAGTAACAGTAACAGAAGTGATTTGGTGATAAAAAAAAATAATGGTTAAAAATAAACCTCTTTGATAAAAAAAGCTACTTAAAGTTCTCCAGGGATTCTGGTTAAAAACGTTGAAGAAACTATTTTAATACAAATATCTAAGAATCATACAAAAACTTTGACAGCTTGAATAAATAGCAAAATATTTTGGTAAGAAATAACTTAGAAACATTGAAACATACAGTTTTATTCCTGGATTCCTAGGCCTGGGAAAATTTCCTTTTATACAATGTGGCAAAAATAACAGGACAAAAATATATCAAGATGGCAAATACATAAAAAGTTGACTAGTCACGAAACACTGATACACTGATGAACTGAAATATTATAGATCTAGACAGAGGTTTTAAAATAAATTCAGGGGAATTAAGAACTCTTGGGTTCATGCTGAGGTTTGACAGAAAACAACAAAATTCTGTAAATCAATTTTTCTTCAATTAAAAAATAAATAAATTTTTTAAAAAGAAAAGAAAATTATTGGGAAATGAATTTTTGCTACCTCCAAGTAGATGTGTGTGTGTGCGTGTGTGTGTGTGTGTGTGTGTGTGTGTGTTTGCTGTGCTTAGTTGTTCAGTTGTGTCCCACTCTTTACGGCCCCATGGACTGTCGCCCTCCAGGCTCCTCTGTCCATGGAATTCTCCAGGCAAGAATACTGGAGTGGGTTGCCATTTCCTCTTTAGGGGCTCTTCCTGATCCACCGAGCAAATCTGCATCTCTTGCATTGGTAGGTGGATTGTTTACCACTGTTACTTGGGAAGTCTAAAATTATTTTATATATATTTATATATATATATTCCTCCACTCTCATCTAATCAGACCCACTTTAGTCACGGGTTCCCATTTGAACTCCTTTAATTTTGACCCCATCATTGTTTCTGTGAAGGCAAACACTGCCTCAACTTTCCTCCTATACCCTCTCCTATTCAATGTGACAGATTTTAGGAATGCGTGCAAGTTCTCAGCGGGCTTAACTAGATAAAAGTTGGTCTTGGCAATTGATTAGTTGTATTGGAGATGAAGAAGCAAAAGCCTGACTGAGCTGAAAAGAGGCTTCGGAAGAGAAGAAATGAGGAAAGAGAAGAAATACAGAGGCGCAGGAAGGGTTCTAAAAGGAGGTATTTCTATTTCAAGCTTCATAAATTACTATTTCCTTCCTTCCAGCCGTCCACCTAGCCATCCCTCATTGTTAATAAACGTTTATTGAGTGTCTATTACATCCCAGACACAGTCTGTTCTCTCCTAGGTCCTACATTCTAGGACAAGAAAATTAACTTTTGATTGTGGGAGCACACGACTCAGAGAGGCATCTGATTTGGACTAGAAGAAAAGAAACGCAACCTAAAGAAAGTGCCATTAAGATCTGAATGGTGGTAGGAGGGCTCACTCAAGCAAAGGTGGTAAATGTGTGTGTGTTTGTATGTGTGCAGAAATCAGGAGAATCTAACAGGCTGAAGTACCAGCATGTGAAGAGGGCCAGAGGCAAGAGGTGAGATATGGAGGGTCGTAGTAAAGAGTTTTGACTTTATCCTAAGGGCAACTGGAGGCAACTATGACTTTTTGAGTTGATAGTGTGGAGAGATGGAGTGACACAATTGGTTTGTTTGGATTTGTTTTCTGTTTTCTTTCTTTCTTTTTAAATAACACTGCTGCTGCTGCTGCTGCTAAGTTGCTTCAGCAGTGTCCGACTCTGTACGACCCCATAGATGGCAGCCCACCAGGCTCCCCCGTCCCTGGGATTCTCCAGGCAAGAACACTGGAGTGGGTTGCCATTTCTTTCTCCAATGCATGAAAGTGAAAAGTGAAAGTGAAGTCGATCAGTCGTGTCTGACTCTTTGCGACCCCATGGACTGCAGCCCACCAGGCTCTTCTGTCCATGGGATTTTCCAGGCAAGAGTACTGGAGTGGGCTGCCATTGCCTGGGTGGGGTTTAAAAACGCAATTAGCAGAACAAGTACGGCAGCTCAGAGACTAGGTTGGGGACTGATATCACGATGCAGGCACAAAGTGACAAGCTATTGAGAACAAGGAGAAAGAGAAAGATCCAGAGGAAAAGACCTGGTGAAAGCCCACTCTTCAGAACGACTCACGTCTCCTGTCCCCCATCTGTATCACCTCTCAGGGAGAACATGTTCTGTGATGTTTGGAGAGCATGGAAGTGGTATGTCCAGCACTTTTTTTTTTTTTTCACTTTTAGAAATCTAGGAAGAAGGGTTGAAATGTTTTTACACAAACATTTTCTATGGACAGGGATGGGATGGACATTCACATTTAGCGGTTGAGACACTAGACATGTCAAGCTGTTTTTCCACCAGACATTGTGCAGGTTTGAACCTCAGGACTGTCATTTAGACACTGAGTGACTACGGGCACTCAGCTTCCTGGACCTTTGTTTCTTAATCTAAAACTGCTGATAATGATACGCAGCAACATGGATAGACCTGGAGATGATCATACTAAGTGAAGTCGGAGAAAGACAAATGTCTTATGATATCACTTATACGTGGAATCTAAAAAAATAATACAAATGAACTTATTTACAAAACAGAAACAGACTCACAGCCTTAGAGAATGAACTTATGGTTACCAGGGGAAAAGGATGGGAGGGGAGGCATAGAATTGGAGTCTGGGATGGACATGTACTTTCTGCTGTATCTAAAATAGGTAACCAACAAGGTCCTATTGCACAGCACAGGGAACTGTGCTCAATACTATGTAATGGTCTAAATGGGAAAATAATTTGAAAAAGAATAGAAACTTGAATACGTATAACTGAATCACTTTACTGTACACCTGAAATACAACACTGTTTAGCAACTATGCCTCAACATAAAATAAAATTTTAAATAATAAATGAAAATTTAAAAAAAACTGATGATGATAACAATAGTATCTATCTCATAATTGTTTGTCAAGACTACTGAGTTCATTCACAAAGTATTTGGAGTAGCATCTGATATATAGGAAGCATTTAATTTTAGCCATTTTTATTACTTTTAAAGAAATTAAGAAAACCAGTACTCATGGTTGAGTTAGATACTGTAAGTTTGAAACTGAGTAGGTGACAAAGGTGGGATTTGAGCCCACACTGTCTCCAAAGCCCAGGTTATTTGTGCTGAATCCATTTGCCTGAACACTTGATTGAACTAACACCAGCAGCTTAAAGAAGTGGCTTTGACATAGTGGTTAAAAATATGCTACATTTAAGTAAGACCATGAGGTCAACCACTGTGTGGCTTTGGGAGAGTTATATAACCTCCTGAATCTCAGCAATGTCATCTGAAGATGGGACAGTAACTATACCTATATCATTGTGAGGTAAAGAAGATAACTCATGAAAAAGCGTAGCGCTCTCTGCATTTAGTTAGTACTGAGTAAGTGCTAACTACTGCTGGCCCCTGTTCTACTGTCAAGTGATGGGAATGGCACAGCGCCCAGCCACAGGCTGCCTGGGTGACGTGGAACCTAGAGCTCTTTGCACAGGGCACCAGGAGCACAAGCCTTCACCTCTTCTCAGATTGTGGCAGAGACATAATGGTAAGGGCCAGTGAGATCATGTGGATAAGAATCTACACTGATTCAGTGGTAGAAAGAGTAGATCCGCAGAAACTCACTCTCTCCCCCTCCGCATAAGCTGTGAAAGGAAGTCCCAGAGTTCACCGACTTAACTGATCTTCATTTTCTTTTACACTAGCTAACTTTACCCTTCATGAGTTGTTTATCCTCACATATTCTTCCTCTGATCAAAACTGTCCATTCACCAGTTCTTCACTTTACCTAAGTTTTGGCCTTTGAAATATATTCATCAAAGCTAAACTAAAATTACTAAAATGTTCTAAAGAGCTGATCTTCACCTTTTTCAATGTGACACACATTTTCTTCAATTGGAAACTTGCATTGGGAACAATCAAGGTCCTCCAGCAGGTTATATAACCTGGTTTATTTCCCAGGTTATAACGTGGCTTATTGTGGGCACTACTGTGTATGTTTTCTCCCATGGAACTCCTGTGATTTTAGGTAATGTATTATTTTTCATTTTTCTTTTCCTGAAAAAAAAAAAAAGTTTTTCAAAGCATTTAAAGATGGGTCTAGCAAGGATAGACAAACCTTTTAAAAAATCTTCCAAAGCCTACCAGACATGTTTTCATATTTGTTAACATTACATTAATGGACTTAATCGATATCCATTTTGAGGAGGAAAATCTTCCCTTTCATTAATATTTCATGTCACAAAATGTTTACCACAGGAATATTTATTTGAGGGCATGATTGCATTTACTGGAGAGCCTTGTTCAGAGTAGATGTTCAGTAAATATTTGTAGGTGATTATAATTACAATGCATGACAACCATGACCTTTTTATATTTCCTCTTCAGGATTATACTTCAAAAGCACTCATTAGGCCACAGTGACAATCTAAAGGCACACTGAAACAAGCCAGTTTAAGAAAGAGTTCTTAGTTATTTGGGGCCTCCCTGGTGGCTCAGACGGTAAAGAGTCTGCCTACAATGCAGAAGACCCGGGTTCAATCCCTGGGTCGGGCAAATCCCCCTGGAGAAAGAAACGGCATCCCACTCTAGTACTTTTGCCTGGAGAATCCCATGGATGCAAGAGCCTGGTGGGCTACAATCCATGGGGTAGCAAAGAGTCGGACATGACTGAGCGACTTCACTACTCACTCATTTAGTTAAGAAACCTACATTGTTGGCCATGTTGATTAATTTTATTTTTAATTTGACAACAACAGATGTTACTTTTCATGAGCTAGGCTATGTTTCTTTAGGTATCCATTAGATGATAAACAGTCCATCAGACTCAGATGCTTTATTCATTCTTATGTTAGTTTTCTTGTAATGTCTTAGAATATTGTTGTTGTTCATTCACTAAGTCATGCCCGACTTTTTGTGACTCCATGGACTGCAGCATGCCAGGCTCCTCTGTCCTCCATCTCCTATCAAACACATGTCAATAGAGTTGATGGTGATACCTAGCCATCTCATCCTCTGCTGCCCCCTTTTCCTTTTGCCTTCAATCTTTCCCAGCATCAGGGTCTTTTCAAATGAGTCAGTTCTTTGCATCAGATGGCCAAAGTAAAAGAGCTTCAGCTTCATCCTCAGTCCTTTCAATGAATATTCAGAGTTGATTTCCTTTAGGATTAACTTATTTGATCTCCTTGCAGTGCAAGGGATTCTCAAGAGTTTTCTGTAGTGCCACAATTTGAAAGCATCAATTGTTCTTTATGGTCAGCCTTCTGTATGGTTCAACTCTCACATCCATCCAGGACTACTGCAAAAACTATAGCTTTCACTATATGGACCTTTGTTGGCAAAATGATATATCTGCTTTTTAATACGTTGTATTTCCTCCCAAGGAGCAAGTATCTTTGAATTTCATGGCTGCAGCACCATCCCCAGTGATCATGGAGCCCAAGAAAATAATATCTGTCACTGCTTCCACTTTTTCTCCTACTTGCATTAAGAGATTAGACCAGTAGCTTTGATCTTAAATTTTTTCATGTTATTTCAAGGAAGTTTTTTCACTCTCCTCTTTCACTCTCATCAAGAAGCTCTTTAGTTCCTCTTCACTTTCTGCCATTAGAGTGGTATTATATGCATATCGGAAGTTGTTGATATTTTTCCCAGGAATCTTCAATTCCAGCTTGTAATTCATCCAGCCCAGCATTTCACAGGATGTACTTTGCTTATATGTTAAATAAAGTGGGTGGCAATATATATCCTTGTCATACTCCAGTCCCAATTTTGAACCAGTCAATTGTTCCATGTCCAGTTCTAACCACTGCTTCTTGACCTGCATACAGGTTTCTCAGGAGACAGATAAGGTGGTCTTGTACTCCTATCTTTAGGAATTTTCCACTGTTCACTGTAAACCACCCCAAAGCTTTGCATAGTCAATAAAGCAGAAGTAGATGTTTTTTCTGGAACTCCCTTGCTTTTTCCATGATCCAATGAATATTGAATATTTGATTTCTTGTTGCTCTGCCTTTTCTAAATCCAATTTATATATCTTGGTAGTTCTCAGTTCACACATTATCGAAGCCTAGCTTGAAAGATTTTGAGCATAACCTTCCTAGCACGTTAAATGAGCAGTTGTATGGTAGTTTAAACATTCTTTGACATTGCCCTTCTTTGCAACTGGAATGAAATCTGACTTTTTCCAGTGGTATGGCCACTGCTGAGTTTTTGCTGATATTGAATGCAGGTCTTTAACAGCATCATCTTTTAGGATTTTAAACAGATCAGCTGGAATTGTGTCATTTCCACTAGCTTTGTTATAGTAATGCTTCCTAAGGATCCCTCGACTTCACGCTCAAGATGCTCAGTTCTAGGTGAGGGAACACACCACTGCGGTTATCTGGGTCATTAAGACGGCTATTTGTTTTTATTGTTGTTTTGGTTTTATTTTTCTATCGTTCTTCTGTGTCTTCTTGCCACCTCGTCTTAATTTCTTCTGCTTTGTTAGGGCCAAACCATTTCTGTCCTTTATTGTGCCCATCCTTACACAAAATGTTCTCTTGAGAGCTCCAGTTTTCTTGGAGAGATCTCTAGTCTTCCCCCTTTCTTTCCTCTATTTCTTTGCATCGCTCTTTTAAGAAGGCCTTCTTATCTCTCCATGTTATTCCCTGGAACTGTGCATTCAGTTTGGTATATGTTTCTCTTTCTCCCTTGCCTTCCACTTCTCTTCTTTCCTCACCTATTTGTAGAGCCTCTTCAGACAACAGCTTTGCCTTACTGCATTTCTTTTTCTTTGGGAATGGTTTTGGTCACTGCCTCCTGTACAATGTTATGAACCTTTGTACATAGTTATTCAGGCACTCTGTCTACCAGATCTAATCCTTTGAATCTATTCATCACCTCCACTGGATAACCATAAGGGATTTGATTCTGGTAATACTGAATGACCTAGTGGTTTTCCCTAATTTCTTTAATTTAAGCCCACATTTTGCAACAAGGAGCTCATGATCTGAGCCACAGTCAGTTCCTGGTTGTATTTTTGCTGACTGTACAGAGCTTCTCTATCTTTGGCTACAAAGAACATAATCAGTCTTTTTTCAGTATTAACTATCTGGTGATGTTCATGTGTGGAATCATCTCTTGGGTTGTTGAAAAGAGTGTCTGCTATGACCAGGGTGTTCTCTTGACAAAACTCTGTTAGCCTTTGCCTCGCTTCACTTTGTACTCCAAGGTCAAACGTGTCTGTTATTCTGAGTATCTCTTGACTTCCAACTTTGCTTTCTAATCTCCTATGATGAAAAACACATCTCTCTTTTTTTTTTTTTTTTGGTGTTAGTTCTAGGAAGTCTTGCAGGTCACCTTTAGCTTCTATGGTGATTGAAGCATAGACTTGGATTACTGTGATGTTGAATGGTTTGCCCTGGAAATGAACCGAGATTATTCTGTAATTTTTGACCTTGTACCCAATTACTGCATTTCAGACTCTTTTGTGGACTATGAGGGCTACTCCATTTTATTAAGGGATTCTTTCCCATGGTAGCAGATATAATGTTCATATGAATTAAATTCACCTATTTCTCTCCATTCTAGTTCACTGATTTCTAAGATGTTAATGTTCAATCTTGCTTGACCATGTCCAATTTACCTTGATTCATGGACCTAACATTCCAGATTCCAATGCAATATTGTTCTTTACATCATCAGACTTACTTTTACCACCAGACACTTCCACAACTAAGCACTGTTTCCACTTTAGCCCAGCTGCTTCATTCTTTCTGAAACTGTTAGTAATTGTCCTCTGCTCTTTCCAGGTGGCCCAGTGGTAAAGAATCCACCTTCCAATGCAGGAGTAGCAGGAGATGTTGGTTTGATCCCTGGATCAGGAATATCCTCTGGAGTAGGAAGTGGCAATCCACTCCAGTATTCTTGCCTGGAGAATCCCATGGATAGAAGAGCCTGGCAGGCTACAGTCCATAAGATCTCAAAAAGCTGGATACAATTGAGCATGCATATTTCAGAGTAGTAAACACATTTTATGGGCAACAGAACATATGAGGTGAACACATTTATTTGCAAGAAAATAAGAAAGCTGGCCAAAATAATCCTATTGCAAACCTTTTAAAATATTTAATAAATTTTTTGCTGTTTTTTTCTCTTTTGTTGAAGTATAGTTGATTTACAGTGGTTATATTAGTGTCAGGTACAGCAAAATGATTCAGTTATATACACATATATTATTTTTCAGAATATTTTCCCTAATAAATTATTACAGAATATTGAGTATAGTTTCTATTAATTCTTTGATTCCATGCAATAATCGTAACTTTCTGTAAGAAGGCAAAGTTTTTAATCTACTGTGAAGACTGCAGATATTTAAGTGACTCAACACAATAACATATGCATAAATGAAAAAGCTCTGGGAAAGTTATTCTTCTAGCTCACATGAAAGTCAGTAAGTAGAGGCTTATGTTATGATACAGCTTCATGTTGAAAGTAACTTTTGTTTTTAACTCTAGTCAGTCTCTTCTTGCTCAGCTGTAAAGAAATACAATTACCCAGTTTTTTCAAAGACAAAGGTTGCAAACCTAAATTGTATCTTTCAGGATCTCTGGAGTAATTACTTGACTATTTTGTTCCCATTAATTTAATAATCTTCAGGATATTAATAAAGAAAAATTACTTCAGAACTGGTGTGGTTACGTCCCAGAAACCTATTTACTCACATATTCTATAATCTTCAGAAATGTGTGTCTGGAGAAATTTAAGGAGTCAGAGGGATGCCAGACCTCATATCCAGACCCACGTTGATAAACCAATAACTCTGTTATCTAATAAGTGCTGTCACTTCAAAAATATGCGAGTTGGCTTGAAAACTGAAATGAGGTCAGTAGTTGCATTTAAACTTTTACCAGTTTTCACAACTAATTTAAAGTGTGAATGGTAAAATAAATTGAGAATTTGCAGACTATTACCTTTCAGATAAGGATCTTAGTCCTGTAATAGAAACATATAATCGTATGTCTATTCAACTGCCTCACATCACATGATTTTAGGCAATCCCAGTAACTTAAGTGTGAGCTACAAATATCCAGTGTAGGTGGACAATTCTTGACCTGTGACACAAGATGGGAGGAGCCAGCAGATTTCACAGATTACTGTGAAATCAAAATCAGTATCTGGCAAATAGCATTACCCCTCTTCTCTAAAAAATAAAGGATAAAAGCATTCTCTTCTAAGGATTGTTGGCATTTTGTTGAAATCAATAATATATGCAAGCTTAACCATGACAATAACAAAGCTAACATTCATGGACCTATGTGTTTTTATTCCTCATCAAAGTCTACTATTGGACTTCCCTGGTGGCTCAGTGAGTAAAAAACATGCCTGCAATGCGGGAGACCTGGTTTCAACCCCTGGGTTGGGAAGATCCCCTGGAGGAGGGCATGGCAACCCACCCCAGCATTCTTGCCTGGAGAATCCCCATGGACAGAGAAGCCTGGGAGGCTGCAGTTCATGGGGTCTCAAAAAGTCAGACACAACCGAGTGACTAAGCACACAGCACAGCTGTTGTTATTTCCATTTTATAGATGAGAAAACTGGTTTAGGGAAGTTAAATAAATTGCTTCTGATTACTCACCAAGTGGGAATTGATATGTGCTAGGATTTTAACCTAGGTTATCTGATTCTAGAGGCTGCACTTTTAATTGATACTTAACTAAATAAGTTTAGTGTTAGCTATGATGAGAGCTTCTTGTCTCAATCTAAATAATATAAATATTTTCCATAAGGGATAAAAAGGTAATTATAACTGTGTTATACACAAATATATCACATCATAATAGTACTGTGCTTTTTAATAGAATGCTCACAAAAGACCTTCCATATATATATATTATATGTGTGTGTGTGTGTGTGCGTATTCAGGGAAGTGTAATGTGCCTGTACTTTCTTATATAAAAATGTACCTGTCATGAGGCATTATTACCTAAATAACTCTATGCAGTGTAGTTTAATGTATAGGTCAAGGATTTGGTGCTGGACAGACCTGAACTGGAATCTCATCTCTGTCAATTATTATCTGTGTGATAAGGGAGAGCCCTTGCTTGTGTGTTTTGCTGTTAATTTCACTCAGCATCTAGTTTTTTTCCACATGTGAGTAATATAAAAATAGTATCTATTATCTAGGGTTTTGTGGGACTAAATGAGATAATATATAGAAAGTCTTTATGCCATGTCTGCTGCACAGTAACAGTTCAATAAGTATTTTTTAATATTAAAATAACAATAATGACATCGAGTTTTTAGGAACAGCATAAAGAAAAGGCATGCTTAGTATATTTATGAGCCTTTAGAAGTAAGAAGAAAGATGTCTTATAAAAAACTCTGCCTGATAAGGTCCAAGGTTTAACTGCACACCATTGTATCTAAGGTGCTTTTAAGAAATAAAATAATGCTTGACCTTAGCTTTCAAATAGCTCATCTACATAAGTGGGCTTTTTCCTATAGATTTTTAGAAGATATGGTTTTAAAAATACTATATTCCACTGATTTTGATGATGTACGTATAAGACTTAACACACATCCTGACACACAGTTGGCCCTTAGTAAATGTTGGAAGGTAGGTGGATTCTTTTGCTATTATTTTCTTCTGTCTGTATATTCTTTGCTGTCCTGAGACTGCAATAGGAACCGCACTATTGCCTAGGAAATAAGTCCTTGGACCAGGAAAGACAGCTTCATTATATTCAAAGGCAGGCAGTTTTGTTGTATTTTTCACATCCTGGAGACCAGGGTCATGTCAAACTGAAGAACGAAGCACTTTCCAGATTTACACAAAGGTGAGAAAAAGAGTGATCGGCCATACTTATTCAGGTTGACTCTCTCAGGGTGAGAAATGTGTGTTGTTTTTTTCTAATATTGACACCAAAGCTTCTTTTAGTAACAGAGAAAACCACAGCTGTCACTGGCCTCAGGAATGACAAGCAAAGCTGAGTTTCTCTTTCCAGCTGAGTTCATCTCCAGATAAAGAATTACTCAACTGAGAGCTCAAAGGTGGTGACTGTATTCAATATGGCAGCTTCATGGAGTTAGTAAGGGATTGAAATGAGGCTACTTCAATTGAGATGTGCTGAGATATACCGAATTGCACATATGTGCTCAGTTGCTAAGTCATGTCTGCCTGTTTGTGACCCCATGCACTGTAGCCTGCCAGGCTCCTCTGTCCATGGGATTCTCTAAGCAAGAATACAGGAGTCAGTTGTGGCTTCCTCCTCCAGGAGATCTTCCCAACCCTGGGATCAAATCCAAGTCTCCTGTATTTGCAAGTGGATTTTTCAGCACTGAGCCACCTGGAAACCTCTACTGAGTTGCAAAGGCTGCTATTAAAAAAAAAAAAAAAAAAACAGAATTTAATGCAATGGGAGATTTCCTAAGATTCTCAATATTGTGGTTTACTAGCATTTATTCTGCATATTTTTAATTATGGTATGATTAAGTTTCACAGAGCCTCCAGACAGAAGTAATTTCATTAACTCTCTAGATAACAAGTACAGTAAACAGTGCATGCTTTTTAGTGCCAGGTACTATGCAAAGCATGTTCCATCCATTATCTCATTTAATCTTGCTCTATAAAAACTGACACTATTAACTCCATTTTACAGATGAGCTAACTGAGCCTCAGAGGATTACAAGTATAATTAGAATTAACTTACTTCTAATTATACAGCTAAAACTGGGCAACATTGAGGTACGTGTGACTCAGAGACTATGTAATGTAAGCTTATATCCACAGCCTCCCAATCAGTGCTTGTTGAAGCACTGAATTGTACCATATATACAAAAAAAATTAAAATGTTTTCATTAAATCCCACTAAATCTTTCTGAGATAAAAGGACATCTTCTTCCAGAGAAAACATTCTTCTGAAGCATTTGACCTGATCTGCTTCCCAGAAAATGCAGTCAAGCTGCAGACAAGGTGAAGTACTTTCTTCTGTTATTGAATAAAACAACTCAGGTCAAATTGTACCTGCAGGTACTTAGGATCCAATTATACTCGATTTATTGCTAAATTGCTTATGTCAGTAACTAAACCTGTTAGAAGAAAAGATTCACTCCCAGGTATTTCAGGATAGAATGGAAAGTTATAAAATACATCTTTGCCTTTTATTTTATTTCCGAAGCTATTTACTTTTGCCACCAGATAGGCAAATTTCCCTTTTCAACTTTGCAAAATATGCAAAGCCATGGTTATTTGAACACTTGTTTCATTTTATGAGAAAGTAGTGATTCAGTGGTACAGAATTTGCCTGTCAATGTAGGAGTTGCAAGAGATGCCAGTTTGATCCATGGGTCAGAAAGATTCCCTGGAGGAGGAAATAGCAACCCACTCCAGTATTCCTGCCTGAAAAACACCATGGACAGAGGAGCCTAGTGGGTTACAGTCCACAGGGTTGCAAAGAGTTGGACACGACTGAGTGACGGAGCATACACGCAGTGATTAGGGAGACAGTCAACCCATTTTAGTAGGCAGATGCCTGAAAGATAAATCCCAGAGAGACACTTAAACTCTATCTTCAGTTCAGTCTTAAAGGACATCAACCCTGAATATCACTGGAAGGCCTGATGCTGAAGCTGAAGCTCCATTATCCTGGCCAACTGATGCAAAGAGCCAGCTCCTTGGAAAAGACCCTGATGCTGGGAAAGATTGAAGTCAAAAGGAGAACGGGGTGGCAGAGGATGAGATGGTTACATAGCACCGTAGACTCAATGGACATTAATCTGAGCAAACTCTGGGAGATAGCGGAGGACAGAGGAGCCTGGCATGCTACAGTCCATGAAATTGTAAAAAGTCAGATGTAACTATGAATGAAAAGCAAGAATAACTGAGTTCAAAGCTTCTAAAAGACATTTATTGTCTGATGGCTATGAGTAAGAATCTCTTTCAGTTCACTGGCTTCGAGTATCTAAAACAGTGGCATTACAAGGATGGTAGACCATGGGACTGGAAGAAAGGAAAATCAACAACAGCACCACAAATTCACCAACAGCACAAAGCCAGAAACTGTTAACTAGATCGAAGAATGATGTTCTTGGTTCCTTTCTTCTGGGGATATATAAAATAGTTCAAACATGTCATTTCATTTATCTGTACAGTCTTTCTCTGGAGTAGTGGAGCTTCATAGTGATTCCCATTCAGCAACAGATAACAAGGAAGCAGAAATGACTGCAAAGACTTGGCCCAAGTCCTCTAATCAGTTGCTAATAGCCACTTAAGCATTCAAAATCTCCTTCAAAGAAACAAAGGGCAGAAGAAGAGAATGTTGAGCTACCTAGAAAGTTTTCAAAGAAGAAAATTCAGAATTCACAAAATTTGGTAGAAGCCAATTTTGACACTGTGTTCAGTTCAGTCACTAAGCTGTGTTCAGTTCCAGCCAACTCGGACTCTTTGTGACCCCATGGACTGTAGCACGCCAGGCCTCCCTGTCCATCACCAACTCCTGGAGCTTACTCAGACTCATGTCCATAGAGTCAGTGATGCCATCCAACCACCTCATCCTGTCGCCCCCTTCTCCTCCCGCCCCCAGCATCAGGGTCTTTTCCAATGAGTCAGTTCTTCGCTTCAGGTGGCCAAAGTATTGGAGTTTCAGCTTCAACATCAGTCCTTCCAATGAATATTCTGGACTGATTTCCTTTAGGATTGACTGGTTGGATCTCCTTGCAGTCCAAGGGACTCTCAAGAGTCTTCTCCAACACCACAGTTCAAAAGCATCAGTTCTTCGGCGTTCAGCTTTCCTTATGGTCCAGCTCTCACACCCATACATGACTACTGGAAAAACCAGAGTTTTGACTAGATGGACACTGTGTACTTTATAAAAACTGTCATGATCCCCATGGTGCATGCTCATAGCAAGAAATGGCAAAGATCATATTTTAGTTAGCAAGCAGTACTTCATGAAGTGTTATTACAGAAATTATTTAACTATTATGGAATGTGTCCTGACTTAGACAAAATGATAGCAAGTCAAAGGTGTAGGACTTCTGTATTAAAGTCAACAGAAAACAATTTAAGTGCAAACTTTAAGCAATTTCTCCAGATGGCCTCAAATTCAAAATATGTCCACTTATGCATAGAACTTTCACAAAATATTAAAGAATTTCAGCTTGTTTAAACATAATATTCTCAGGCTTCCCCTTTATCCAAAAATTTTCACAAGAGAAAATATTTAATAAAAGTCTTATATCCTTTCATTTGGTGCCAATTATTCTCCTTCGATGGAATTTTCCTCTGGTTTCCCTACTCCACCCAACTTTGTAACTTCCCACTGATTCCAGCTCGCCTTTATAAGATCCTATTTGGTATTTTCATAGCATGAATGATCCTTACCATATACTACTTTTCATTATAGTCTTAAAAACTTACCTATATTGTAAAAGTTGCAATACTATGATGTTAACCAACACTAGCTGGGTTCTTACCAACAACTTGACACTATACTAAATGTTTTATATATACAATCTCATTTAATCCTTACAATATGCCGCTGAGGTAGGCACATTTATCACTCCCATCTTAGATATCTGGAAAAGTAAGAAACTTACCCAGATTCTTATGGTACCTTATCTTCAGAAAGTTAGAAAAAGGACTGACTGCAGAGAGACAAAAATTTCCATATTTTTACTCATCCAACAGATATGTTCTGAAAGCCTACTGGGCCCAGAGTCTGAATGAGCAGACATAAGTAAGCACATGTGATAACTCTCCCCCAAGTGCTCTCAGGCTAAGGGAGAATACAGTCAGGCAAACGTACAACTGGAAATATTGGCTCAAATAAGCCATAACATAACGCATGTATGAGGTGGCACAGCACAGAGCAGAAAGGGATTATATTAGAGAAGGGTCTGCAGAGGCTGTTTGGGCTGGCTTGATGGGATCATGAGGCAAGATGAGAAGAATGGCAGGCTCAAAGGCCCATGACAGGGGAGAGCCTGTTGATTAGAGGGTGGCACAGGTGTGCTGGAGGGATAGCAGAGTCAGGTCAGGAAGCCTCTGGCATAGGCAGGCTACAGAAGCCAACTGTACTCTGTAGCGCTAAGGAGACATTGATAGATGGTTAAGCAACAGGGGACTGCTAATGAGAAGCATGGTCACAGGAGTGGCAAGCATCAGAACAGAAATCAGGTTATCCTTGACTTCTGTCTCTAGGAGCACCCCATCGCGTGTGCTCTGCATGCTTGATGTCTCGCCTGTCCTGGCTTCCTCATTGCTCTGTTTTCTCTCTTTCTTATATTTTCATTGATTTTGCTTTCAATCACTTTAACACGTCACCAGTTCACCTTGTTTAGCATTTGTTATCCTTATTTAATGTCATTCACACACACACCGAGAGCCAAGCTTATCTGTGTGTGCATGTGTGGGGGGAGGGTTTAGAAGAGTGAAATGAATGAAGATGAAAAAGACGTAGCCCCTGCCTTTCCAATAAAACTTGGGGGCCACTCATATTCAAAGCAAGTATTGGTAAATCATTTACACATTTTCTCTCTTGAATAACCACATTATTTTTACATGTATGGAAGTCTCAATTGGCTTTTAAATTATTTGTGGCTGGTGGGTCATAATAGGAGAAAGTGTTCTTATAAAAATTAAACATTATGTATATACATATGTATCATATACACAATAAAATCCCTCAGTAGTTGGGTACACAGCCGGTGCTCAGATAAAAAAGGTAGGTTGAATAAGAATCTAAAGTCTAGTTTGACTATTAAAATTTCAATCCTATTGATACCCTCAGAGCAGAAGGGAGGAAGAGGAAATTAACCTCTTGGAGGCAAAGGGACCTTTCCACACCTAGTAAATTATACCCCACAGCCACACACCTATCGGCTGACCCCATCAACGGAGATCACCAGCTTCTTCCACCTGGGGTTGCAGACCGCGTGTGGGAAGATCTCTCAGCTGTCAAATAAAGTCGGGAGTATATTTTACGCACCAAGCTCAAAAGATGTTTGACTACCCACTCATTTTGTACAATTCCCCAAGCTTGATACGGAATAAGAAAGCCATGTCATGAGTTGGTGACTGCTGCTCAAAGTTTTCTATAAGAGACCTCAAAAAGGAATTTTGAAATGTATTAATATTTGACAGAATGTCTTGACATTGCAATTCAGTTTTGCCCACCTATGTCTTTAGAAAGAACGAAACATTCCATAGATACAAGAACTCTTTAAAGTAATAAAACCACATAATTTTTAGCTTTAAGAATGCACATACTGCTTTCATATGAATTTCACAATTAGTTCTCTAGTGTTTTTAATCCATCAAAGTATTATTTTTATACATTATTTCTCAGACTCTCCGCACATACTTTACCCAAAGGGGCATTCGAATAAGGTTCCTAAGGATAGATCTGTCTCAGATTTTCTATACGGGTTTAAAACGAAACAAACTTCAAAGTTCACTGGAAATATAGACAAGCTATTATTAACCCATAGAGTAAGTATTCTATGAAAGCTACTGGTTAGTATTTTCACTGATGCTCTTGTGACTGACAGAAAACATCTATTCCTTGTATGGAGGGAAAACCCAGTTGTATCCAATTTAGGGGGAAAATCAAATTAAGTGTGAGATGAAAACCTTGAAGACGCAGTTCAGATGAAGAGAAACGAGTTATCCAAACAGGACCTTTCTACACATTACTTCATCACTTCTCACTCTTGACCAAAATGCTCATCTTCATCAAATTTTATAGCTTTCTCTTAAATCTCTGTGCTTAAACTATTCTCATATGTAATTCTTTACAATACCATATATGTATTTAAAACTTCTAGGACAGTGGAAATAGCATTGAAATTGACCTGGAATTGAATATGATCTCTGCCATTTACTGACTGTGTAGTCTTGGACAAATGGCTTTGATAATCCAAGCTGTGTTTTCTCATCGGGATGCTTTAAGGACTAAGTGGGATAAATAGCACCTAGCCTGAGATCAAAATAAAGAAGAACTCAAGAAACAGACTCTATCAATAATGTTTTGAATTAGTGATCAAAATGCCCCACTCTCCCATGAAGATACTGTGCTCACATATTCCCTTTTAAAAATCTCCTTATTCTTTTGTAACCTTTAAAATGAACTTGCTTAAAGCACACTTTATTAGAATAAACAGCACCTATTACCTTTGCTTCTTTGCCCTATGTATGTCCATCCAGTATCATCAACTGCCTCTCACATGACTAATCATGCTTCCCAGGTGGCTCAACGGTAAAGAATCCTCCAATGCAGGAGACAGGTGTTCGATCCCTGGATTGGGAACATTCTCTGGAGTAGGAAGTGGCAACCCACTCCAGTATTCTTGCCTGGAAAATCCCATGGACAGAGGAGCCTGGCAGGCTACAGTCCATGGGGTCACAGAGTCGGACACAACTGAGCCCGTGAGCATGCGTGCCCATGAACAATCAAATTTTACAATATACTATAATTGTGAATCTGTTGGCAGATCACCAGTGACCATTTATGCTTTTGTATCTCATTAATAAATTTAAAGATAAATTACTCATTTTCCCATTTAAAAAGTTCCTTTATTAGCACAGTATTTTGAAAGAATATACCAGAATGTTAAGAGATGGGCACTCATTTCTCCTAATCAATTTAAATGGTAGTAGGCAGAGTTTCATTACAAACTGTTCTACACTGTAATGTAGTTTGAAAACCATATCCCATTCAAGTTAATATTTGCTTGTCCAATTTTTCTGGTAATTACAATTATTTTAGGAAAATGCCTTGAACAGAAACCAATTCGAGGCCACAAACATGAGACCAGTGGGGACGTAGAGTCTGAATTACAGAACTTGATGATGGGCCGCTGGCTGCTCTCACAGGGAGAACTTAAAGACCATCCTTGACTCTGACATGTGTGTGCTCAGTAACTCAGTCGTGTTCAACTCTTTGTGACCCCATGGGTTGTAGCCTGCCAGGCTCCTGTCCATGGGATTCTCCAGGCAAGAATACTAAAGTGGGTTGTCATTTCCTCTCCAAGGGATTTTTCTGACCCAGGGATCGAACCCTTGTTTCTTGTGTCCCCTGCATTGCAGGTGGATTCTTCACCGTCTGAGCTACCAGGGAAGCCCTCTAGATAACATAAGGTTTATAAAAATATAGCAATGTCCACAAATTCAGTCCCTATGAGGAAAGTAGGTGGGAGCTTAGAAATATAAGCCTACCTTCTACTTCTATGACTTTTTTTTTCTGCTGCTGCTGCTAAGTCGCTTCAGTCGTGTCCGACTCTGTGTGACCCCATAGACGGCAGCCTACCAGGCTCCCCCGTCCCTGGGATTCTCCAGGCAAGAACACTGGAGTGGGTTGCCATTTCCTTCTCCAATGCATGAAAGTGAAAAGTGAAAGTGAAGCTGCTCAGTTGTGTCTGACTCTTAGCGACCCCTTGGACAGCAGCCCACCAGGCTCCTCCATCCATGTGATTTTCCAGGCAAGAGTCCTGGAGTGGGGTGCCATTGCCGTCTCTGTTTTTTTTCTGAGGATATGCTTACTCCTTTTATTCACAATTGTTTTTCAGTTGTCAGCTGGTGATCAAGTTCACCAAGTGCTATACATTAAGCTGGAAACTAAAGGAGGCAAGTTTGGTGCTATAATTCAAACAGTTTGCAAAAGAGCTGATCTGGAGTGCATTTAATCAGCCACATAATTGTTACTGTACTGTGTGGTAATTAGGTGTGGAGTGGTTTATGTAAATGAGCATATTGCAACTATTGTCAATACAGAAATTTTTTGGTAGGACCTTACAATGTATAAATTGTGTTCACATACATGATCTCATTTAATTATTTTTATCTTATCTTTTCCTTTTTTCCCTGCCAACTCTAGTATTTTAAGGGTCCGTTGTGGGGAAAGCAGAGAGAATTTCAGTAACGGTGGCTCTGAGATTCTCAGGGTCACTGACGGAAGTAGTGTGGCTTTTTAAAAAACATTGAGGGAGGTTGAGAGGTACACCACCCAAGTGAAGGTTCAGGCTCCACCATGCCTTTGCTCTGTGACCTTGCACAGCTTTCTTACATTATCTGAATCAGAGTTTTCTCATCTGGAAGAGGAAGAAGAGGGCTAAACTGCCTTAGGCCCAGAAAGACTAGACCTCATTATACGTCTTGTTTGCGTCCCTTACCAGGTGAGACAAGATTTGAATATATTCCAAAGCCTTACATCAGCAGCAAGAAGCATTGGTTTCCCTTCCTTTTCATCTCAATATTTAAGGTACAGGAAAAGCAATACTCCTTTCTCCTACTGGAAGGTCCAGGAAATTCTTCTGATTATCCCTTTATTGCTGGTTTGTGTCCCTAAGAAATCAGGATACAAACAAACAATATATTGAGGTCTAGCCTCTCCTGACCTAGGACAGGCTGGTCCTTAAACTCTATAGTGAGATTCACCTACAAAAATAAAAGTAAAAAATGAGATGAAATAGCCTCTGGAAAGGAAGGAAGAAGTGGGAAGAGAGAGATGGAGCTGTAATGCTGTGTCAGAATGCCTGCTCTTCTAGGAAGGGAACCCGAATCGAGTAAGCAATCTTCTCTCTTTTAGGACCTAAGGTCTGATGTAGGATCTAAGGTCTCTGTCCCTTCTCCTAAACATTACTTGAATTTAGACTGTGCCCAAGACTATCTGGATCACCAGTTATAGGGAAGAATGTTACATATCACTGCAGAGCAATTCCTCACACGTGTGGCCCTCATAATCGCCACACACACACTGCAACTCCCTGGGAACTATGCTGGCCTCTAAATATCTGTCTGGATCAATGTGCAATCATAATATTAGCCCATGTCTCAAGCCTATGACATAACTAAACTGAAATAATAAAACACTGTAACAACCAACTGCTAAAGAAATGCTGCTAGATAATATCACCCATAAATTATGCTCCACCATATGGCCCTGAGATGAGCCACATACTGAACAACTTGGCAACGTGTCCCATCAAAGAATGTGTTTTCAGAGAGGGAACAAAATTGCGTGCTCTGTTATTTGGGGGCTGGTAATCATCTACTAGTGAAAGTTAATTCATCAGATATGAGTCTATAAATAAATTAAGGCACATCTCCACACATATATCCATCACAAATTTGCCTATTTATCCTTATATATTTCCCTACATAGTTATAATTCCAACGCGGTCCTTCAGACCAGTTCAGAACCAGCTGTTTCTATTGTTCTCCTTCCTCCACGCTCTGTCATTTAGCATGGAATTTTATACCTCATCTCAGAGTGAACGTTAATTATATTGACAACCTCCATAAAAGGATCATTTCTACCCACTAGGACTTCTAGGTCATCCTAGCAATGAGTTGGCTGCGTGCCAACTCTGGGGCTCTCTGTGATAACTTGGTCCTCCTGTTTAGACACAGTCCTGCCATAACTGTTAACTCCAACAGTTTTGTAAAGTAATGTCTAGTGAGAGCTTTGTAGTCTTTATTTCATAGCAATTTTCCCACTTCTCCATCACAGATGCTCATGAATGACCATATTCTGAGAAATAAAGGAATCCATACAGCTAGATTCTCAATACAGAAAGATGGGTTCAACCCCTGTGTTGTTGTAGAGACCTACAAAACATCAGGAAGAAGCCCAACAGGTACTTTGCAGCCTCCAGACCCTCTTTGCTAGAGTAAGTTAATTTTTTAAGGGAAATTCTGTTTCTGGTGCTACTCAAGTGTGCATGCTGTGAGCAGATGCTCACCTTCTTTGTGTCTAATGATAAGAACAAGAGTAGAGCCATACAGGTGGCCCAAAAAAAAAAAATGCTGATAAAGCAAATCTCATCGGCTGAACACAAAATCTGCAATGCTAATTATTTCTGAAAAGTTTGGTGAAGCAGTCATTCACCTTGATTCATGGGATCTGAAGTCTAGGTCCTCAAATCCTAAACTCCTCCTATACCTTCCTGAGAGTGGGCCAGGGGATACTTCCTTACCTGGTATGTACAAATGCCAAGTGACCACCAAAGTCCCCTAGATAACATTCAGTAAGTAATTCAAGATACTGAATGGTTACACTGAACAAGACAGACTGTCTAAATGTTAACTGGCACATTAGAAGTAACTTCATTCAGTAAAAACAGGAGGTCCCCTACATTCGAATCTTCAAGTAGCAAACTTTCAAAGATGGGAACTGTGTTCCATCAGCGTTAGGCATGAGTGAAACTGCAGCTTGCCCTTCATCCCCTGTTACTGATGATCCTTCACCTCCACTATCACCTCCTCCCTCTCTCTCCTCCCATCAAGAATTCTTTGCCTGGTCCCTCGATGCCAGCCCCTGTATACCAGCTATTGTACTTACTGTACTACTGTGTATTTTTCAAGGTACTGTAACTGTAAGATTATTTTTTTTAATTTTTGTGTTTATGTATTATCTATGGGGAAGAGTATTATAAATCTATTACAGTACCGTACTATATAGTTGATTGTGTTAGCTGGGTACCTAGGCTAACTTTGTTGGATTTATGAACAAATCGGACTTACGGATATGCTCTCAGATTGGAACTCATTCATATGCAGGGGACTTAAAATGTATTTTTTTTTTTTGAGAACGCTACACTGAGGCATATAAAGATGAACATGAGACAGCTGGTCTCCAAAAGCTTACAGTTGATCTTGAGATATCAGACTCATATGTAAATAATTATAAACATAAACAATATATCATAATCACTCTTGTGAGAGGTGTAAAAAACAGGTAAAAGTTGAAAACAGGAAGCAGTCACCTTCAGCTGAAGGCTTGGAACACAGCTTGTACTTGCTCAGGAGTCTTCCTGTCCTAGGAAGGTTTCACTGAGGAGGTGCCTTCTGAAGTAGACCTTGAGAGATGCTTACCATCTGAAAGACGCTATATACGTGACCCATGCCCCTCTGCTGCACCCATACCAACTTTCATAGTCATATTCTGCTGCTATCTGACTTAGGTCTTCTGAAACAGCCTCCTTCTCTCTTCACTAACACCCCCACATTACTCCTCAAGGAAGTCTCCTGTGAATTCAACCCCAACCTTGGTCACCCTGCTATCATATAAACTTGCACTTGACCTTCACAGCACCGACCATGGTTTGTAATTTTGCATTTCTATGGATGACTTTCTCAAATTAAGAACTGATGCCCTTTCTAGAATACCAGTTGCATAAGGAGGGAACCTGTTCTCCTTTGTTCAATATGACTCCTTACAGCTAGATACTCAAAGTACACATAAGAGGCACTTAGCCTTGGTGGGCCAGGGGCCTGCACGGCTGACGTGAGCAAAAAATATATAGGCAGAAACCCTGAAGGTTGAATAGGAATCAGTTACACTTTGTAGCTAAAAAATAAAGATGTGGGAGCAATGAGAAATAGGCCAAGTAGGGGAGTTTGGGGCCACATCACTGAGTGTGAAACCTTACTCATTGTTCTGTGAAATCTTGCTGAGTCCCACCAGTAAGGATGCATCACACTCTCCAAGTAAATACCTTCTTGCCTTTGCTGTGGAGTGACTTCTGTTTACTACATACCACATTAAATTGTATAAGGGCAGAAAAACGTCTTATTCATATTTATATCCCCACAGCCCCAAGCAGAATGTTCACAGTAATTCTTTAGGAAGAAGTGCATCGAATTGATATTGTTCAGTAGGACAGGAAGACATCTGAGCAGGCAGAAGTCGTGTTCCAAGTGGCACTGTGGGAAATAAAATAAATGGGAGTTTACAGAAGAGATGAGCACTGGGAAGACACCTGTGCTGGTTACCAAGCTACTGTCTCAGCTCTAAATCCTTCCTTCATCCTGTTTCCCAAGACTGACCCCATCAACCAACAAACTACTTTTCTCCTTTGTCAGCCAGAACACTATTAAGGTCTGCCTGGAAGAACCTAGTGGAAGGCTGGGAGGCAGGAGGAAGGACGGGGAGCTTGCTTCTTCAGGCTTGCCTGCACTTTCTGATTGACCTGCCCTGCTACGGCACTTCAGCCTGGCCTGCAGCCACTGGTTCCATTTTTCAACTTTCTTCAACCCTCCCAGAAGCAGCCTCAGCATGTCTCCAGCACCAAGAGCCTCCAGAGGCGTCCCCAGTACAGAGGTTCCAGATATTCTTCAAAGCTCAATGGTACCCTCTCCTCAAAAGTCTGGGTCGCAGCTCTGCAAGGCCCCTTTTCCAAGCTTTTGAGTTCCAAATGCCCCCCTCTTCTCTTGAAAGTCCTCAGCCCTAAAGGTGCAACTTTCTCGCAGTTATTCTCTCTCTGTTAACTCCTTGTTTCCTTTCCAGTCTTACCCCTAAGCTGCTCAAACAATTTCTATATTAAATCAGCTCTGTGAAATAACTCATAGGATCCAGTTCTCTGTTCATACACTTGATACAGTACTGATCGTTAAAAGACTAGTTAAGAGGTTAATACAGTAGTTCAAGGACAAGGTAATAAGTCCCCCAATGCAGCAGATGAGACTAAGAATAAAAATAACAATAATATCAGCTAATTCTTAATGAGCACTAGGCCCTTGTGCTTTGTATGAAATGTGTTATTTAATCATCACAATATTTCTATGAGGTCCAGAGCCACAGAAGGCTCAGTTATTTAGATACCGAAGCACAAAGAAGTTAAGTCACTCGCACAGGCTGGCCAGAAAGTAAATGGTGAGACAATGGTGGCGACCCGCTGCAAAGTACGCACCATGACAGCGCCTTCACCACTTTAGGCGATAACTCTTATTTAGTTTCCTTGCCACCACAATGGCTCGCCAAAATAACAGGCAATCTATAAGTGGCAATGTAACAAAGCTGGAAAACGTAACAGAGCACAAGGGAAAAAAACCATGTTGATGAAGGAGACGTAGAAAGGTTCCACGGATAAGTTAGCGCATAAATATTTAATATACCCTCAGTACTTGAATTCCCACTTGCTAATTGTTTTTATTTTCTTATTTGTATTTAGAATTATGTTCCTTTGATTTAAAAGGGAAATCAACAAAAAGTGCAGATAGATATTACCTACATTTGTATTCACTGAATGCCTGAATGCCCATATTTTGACAACTAAAAACCTAGTGAGATAAAATAAAATTTCTCACTGAATCTCTTCTTCTCCTGGGGCTGTATTGATATGCTACTGATACAAAGAAAATTTAAGTTCTTAAAAATTATGACAGGTACTTCAAAAGTTCAGCATAGCTTTATAAAAGATAAGCAAAAATAATCATATATAACGTATCACAGCATCCCACTCCAGTACTCCTGCCTGGAAAATCCCATGGACGGAGGAGCCTGGAAGGCTGCAGTCCATGGGGTCGCTAAGAATCGGGCACGACTGAGCAACTTCACCTTCACTTTTCACTTTCATGCATTGGAAAAGGAAATGGCAACCCACTCGAGTGTTCTTGCCTGGAGAATCTCAGGGACTGGGGAGCCTGGTGGGCTGCCGTCTATGGGGTCGCACAGAGTTGGACATGACTGAAGTGACTTAGCAGAAATGTATCACAGTCTTTTCTGTTTCATCTCTAGGGGCCTCTACGTATGTAGTCCACTGGAGAGGGGAATGGCAAACCACTTCAGTATTCCTGCCTTGAGAATCCCATGAACAGTATGAAAAGGCAAAATGACAGGATACTGAAAGGGGAACTCCCCAGGTCAGTAGGTGCCCAATATGCTACAGGAGATCAGTGGAGAAGTAACTCCAGAAAGAATGAAAGGATGGAGCCAAAGCAAAAACAATACCCAGCTGTGGATGTGACTGGTGATAGAAGCAAGGTCCAATGCTGTAAAGAGCAATATTGCATAGGAACCTGGAATGTTATGTCCATGAATCAAGGCAAATTGGAAGTGGTCAAACAAGAGATGGCAAGAGTGAATGTCGACATTCTAGGAATCAGCGAACTAAAATGGACTGGAATGGGTGAATTTAACTCAGATGACCATTATATCTACTACTGCGGGCAGGAATCCCTCAGAAGAAATTGAGTAGCCATCATGGTCAACAAAAGAGTCCAAAATGCAGTACTTGAATGCAATCTCAAAACGACAGAATGATCTCTGTTCATTTCCAAGGCAAACTATTCAATATCACAGTAATCCAAGCCTATGCTCCAACCAGTAATGCTGAAGAAGCTGAAGTTGAATGGTTCTATAAAGACCTACAAGACAATTTAGAATGAACACCCCAAAAACGTGTCCTTTTCATTACAGGGGAATGGAATGCAAAAGTAGGAGGTCAAGAAACACCTGGAGTAACAGGCAAATTTGGCCTTGGAGTACGAAGTGAAGCAGGGCAAAGGCTAATACAGCTTTTCCAAGAGAACTCACTGGTCACAGCAAACACCCTCTTCCAAAAACACAAGAGAAGACTCTACACATGGACATCACCAGATGGTCAACACTGAAATCAGATTGATTATATTCTTTGCAGCCAAAGATGGAGAAGCTCTATACAGTCAACAAACACAAGACCAGGAGCTAACTGTGGCTCAGATCATAAACTCATTATTGCCAAATTCAGACTTAAATTGAAGAAAGTAGGGAAAACCACTAGACCATTCAGGTATGAACTAAATCAAATCCCTTATGATTATACAGAGTAAGTGAGAAATAGATTTAAGGGATTAGATCTGATAGACTGAGTGCCTGATGAACTATGGACGGAGGTTCATGACATTGTACAGGAGACAGGGATCAAGACCATCCCCATGGAAAAGAAAAGCAAAAAAGCAAAATGGCTGTGTGAGGAGGCATTAGAAATACCTGTGAAAAAAAGAGATGTGAAAAGCAAAGGAGAAAGGAAAGATATAAGCAGCTGAATACAGAGTTCCAAAGAATAGCAAGGAGTGATAAGAAAGCCTTCCTCAGCGATCAATGCAAAGAATAGAGGAAAACAACAGAATGGGAAAGACTAGAGATCCCTTTAAGAAAATTAGAGATACCAAGGGAACATTTCATGCAAAGATGGGCTCGATAAAGGACAGAAATGGTATGGACCTAACAGAAGCAGAAGGTATTAAGAAGAGGTGGCAAGAATACACAGGAGAACCGTACAAAAAAGATCTTCACGACCCAGATAATCACAATGGTGTGATCACTCACCTAGGGCCAGACATCCTGGAATGTGAAGTCAAGTGGGCCTTAGAAAGCATCACTACGAACAAAGCTAGTGGAGGTGATGGAATTCCAGTTGAGTTATTTCAAATCCTCAAAGATGATGCTCTGAAAGTGCCAGAAAATTTGGAAAACTCAGCAGTGGTCACGGGACTGGAAAAGCTCAGTTTTCATTTGAATCCCAAAGAAAAGCAATGCCAAAGAATGATCAAACTACCGCATAATTGCACACATCTCACACGCTAGTAAAGTAATGCTCAAAATTCTACAAGCCAGGCTTCAGCAATATGTAAACCATGAAATTCCAGATGTTCAAGCTGGTTTTACAAAAGGCAGAGGAACCAGAGATTAAATTGCCAACATCTGTTGGATCATGGAAAAAGCAAGAGAATTCCAGAAAAAAAAATCTATTTCTGCTTTATTGACTATGCCAAAGCCTTTGACTGTGTGGATCACAATAAACTGTGGAAAATTCTGAAAGAGATGGGAATATCAGACCACCTGACCTACCTCTTGAGAAACCTATATGCAGGTCAGAAAGCAACAGTTCGAACTGGACATGGAACAACAGACTGGTTCCAAATAGGAAAAGGAGTATGTCGAGGTTGTATATTGTCACCCTGCTTATTTAACTTCTATGCAGAGTACATCATGAGAAACGCTGGGCTGGAAGAAGCACAAGCTGGAATCAAGACTGCCGGGAGAAATATGAATAACCTCAGATATGCAGATGACATCACCCTTATGGCAGAAAATGAAGAGGAACTAAAAAGCTTCTTGACTAAAGTGAAAGAGGAGAGTGAAAAAGTTGGCTTAAAGCTCAACATTCAGAAAACTAAGATCATGGCATCTGTTCCCATCATTTCATGGGAAATAGATGGGGAGACAGTGTCAGACTTTATTTTGGGGGGCTCCAAATCACTGCAGATGGTGATTGCAGCCATGAGATTAAAAGACACTTACTGCTTGGAAGGAAAAGCAGAGATATTACTTTGCCAACAAAGGTCTGTCTAGTCAAGGCTATGGTTTTTCCAGTGGTCATGTATGGATGTGAGAGTAGAACTGTGAAGAAAGCTGAGCACCGAAGAACTGATGCTTTTGAACTGTGGTGTTGGAGAAGACTCTTGAGAGTCCCTTGGACTGCAAGGAGGTTCAACCAGTCCATTCTAAAACAGATCAGTCCTGGGTGTTCTTTGGAAGGACTGATGCTAAAGCTGAAACTCTAATACTTTGGCCATCTCATGCAAAGAGTTGACTCATTGGAAAAGACCCTGATTCTGCGAGGGATTGGGGGCAGGAGGAGAAGGGAACGACAGAGGATGAGATGCCTGGGTGGCATCACCGACTCGATGGATGTGAGTTTGAGTGAACTCTGGGAGTTGGTAATGGACAGCGAGGCCTGGCATGCTGCGATTCATGGGATCGCAATGAGTCAGACACAGCTGAGCGGCTGAACTGAACTGAACTGAACTGAAGTAAACCTAGAGACCAGAAACTGAAAATTAAACAGGAACTTGAGGAAAATGTCAGGTGCTTGTGAAATATTTAAAGACCCAGTCTACTGAAAAGGATGTCACAAATTTCACACCACCTTCCCATGTTTTAACCACTATTTTCAGAAATACGGGAAAAAGCGTTGTCAAAGAGTGGTGAGTAGCACGTGCTCTGAGGTAGATCCCCTTGGCATCAGATCCTCATGCCACCAATTTGGCAATACCTTGGGCAAGTTACTTAACTTCCACAAGCCTCCACCTCTACTTCTATAAGATAAGGATACTAAATGCATTCTTGTATTGAAATGCCGAGCACAACATTTGGAATGTGGCAAACAGTGTTCAGTGAGTGTTAACTCTCATTTTAGGTGAACGACATGAGCTATAAATGGGCTGTGTGTACACGCACATACACATTTAAAGATGTATACTGGTTATGCATTATACTAATAAGATGTATCCTTACTTTAACAACGTATACTAATACATTATCATTACTATTAGCAACCATCAAATCCTGAAAGTTTGTTTGCATTTGCCCACTTCACAGAGGAAGCAACTGACACTCGGAAGCAAGGAGAAACTGTTTTCCACTTTCACACCTATGAATAGTGAAAGGCAGCTGGGGAGGGTGAGGGCAAATGAGTCCTGGACTGGGAGACAGAAGATTCCAGGACCCCAACAGGTCCCTTTGACCTTTCTAAGTCAGAGCTTCTTCATCTAGAAGATGGAGATACCATTAACTTCCTTAGAAAACTTTGGAGAGATTCAATCAAGTAATACAACATTTGGCAATGTTTGTGAAAGAACTTTGCAAATGGTCTTAAGCTTCATTAATAGCTTCTGCCAATATTGTCCTCAGTGGTATCAGCTGGTCATGGATCCTGTCTTTACAGAGAAGATGAGGCTGATATCTCTTCATCAAACATCATGTGCAGAAACAGGATAAAGCACAAACTTCTTTCCTGGACTGCTGTGTTCACAATTGCGGGACTGGGCACGTACTTTGGAGTGAGGGCCAACCTATTAGCAACTCTCAGAAAACGCTTTCAGAATGGGTATCTGGCATTACTCCGGCTCACTTCCCATATTCACATAACACCCATGAGAGCGCCAGGTCCTGAACAGGGGAGCACCCAAGACCACACTGGATAAAAGCCTGGCTTTGTGCAGGGAATGGGCGAATGGGGGTGTGCACTGTATTGGATTGGCCAAACAGTTCAGTCTGGTTTTCCATAGCATCATATGGAAAAACCTGAATGAATATTTTGGCCAACCGAATAGTTTCAAATAAGTAATTAGCAAGCCTAAATCGTACTCTTAGATTAGGAAAATATGCATCATCTCCTGATTAAAGTTTGCTCAAACACCCAAAATCCAAGTGAATCCTAAAAATTGGGTACAAGTGGCAAATTCTCCCTAAAGTGCACCCTTTGAGCTGGTTCTGTATCGTGTAGTGGAACAATTTTGACTTCTACCCAGACTGAACTTGGTTTCTATCTAGGTTCTGTCACTCACTCTGTGGCCTTAAGTAAATCACCAAACCATTCTTGCTTCAGTGTTGTCATCAGCAAATAAGGACCAAAGGAGGTCCCCTCTCCAGAGTTGTTGATGTAACTGACTACCATAAGGCACAGAGAACACCGTGCTAATGCCTGTGTGCTCAGCTGACTCAATCCGACTCTTTGTGACCTTTGGACTGTAGCCCACCCGGCTCCTCTGTCCATGGAATTTTCCAGACAGGAATACCCAAGTGAGTTGTCATGCTCTCCTCCAGGGGATCTTCCTACTCCAGGGGATCTTCTGGCCCGAGGGATCAAACTCACATCTCTTGTGTCTCCTGCATTAGCAGGCAGATGCTTATCACTAAGCCACCTGGGAAGCCCACCCACAGAGAACACTTAGCTCAGTACCTCCTTGTTTCCACTCAGAACAGTTTCCAAGATATGATGGTTTGTGTAGCATCCAGATTTGTGAGGAAGCTTTATGCTCTTCTGTTGTGTCACTAATGCCCTCTACAACATGGCAGTAATTCCCATGTTCTTGTTTAGCAAGTCAAATTCTCTAAGAAAAAATAATATTTTTATCCAGAAAACCATGACACAATGCAAAATGTTATGTCTCTTCACCACCATCAGCTCCTCCAAGGGCTTCCCTGGTAGCTCAGCAGTAAAGAGTCTGCCTGCAATTCAGGAGACAGAGGTTTGATCCCTGGGTTGGGAAGATCCCCTGGAGGAGGAGTAACCCACTCTAGTATTCTTGCCTAGAGAATCCCATGGACAAAGGAGCCTGGCGGGCTAGAGTCCACAGGGTCGCAAAGACTCAGACATGACTGAAGCGACTTAGCACACATAGGCACAGCTCCTATAAAAGCTAGAACAGGGGAAAAAGAAGTGTTTTGGTATATACTTGGATGTGAGGCAGATGCTGAAATCCCTGTAACCTTCTGAGGGCAGAGAACATTCTGCAACCATTTTTATCAAAGCCAATTAGAAGGCTTCCACAAGGCAAATATGTCTAGAAAGTTTTCTGTTTTGTTTTTTTTTTTTTTTAATTTGGCTTTACTTCCGGTAAAATTTATGGATGTATTTATGTATTTACCTGTGAAGAGGTTCTCTCTAAAATGAGCTGTTTCATGCATCTCCTAGCCACTCCCAACTTCCTCTTCAGTGTAGGAAGCAAAGGTAAAGGAAAGCTAATAAGAAAATGCATGAAATAATATGTGCAGTTTGAAAGCATTTTTGAAAATGTAAAAAGCAGCATAAGAGTTCATGTAATAAACTTTACCCCGTAAAGTTACAATTTTATTTCTAAAAGGAAATTTGGGGGAAGTGAGATAGAGTCACTTTGTGCTTTGAAATTCTCCTGTTGGCAGAGCTTGAGTTTTGTCTGAAAGCTATCACCCTCAGAGGGAAAGGCTGCCTCTCCAGGGATGAATGCTCCATAGGATGCAAGTTCTGTCCTATGTTTTACTGTCTTCAGTCCTTAGATGAAAGCAATGGCAAATGGAAGATGCCCAGTGGCCAACTTACTTATGGATCAAGCTTCTGAATATACAAATGACTGTGTGCGCTTAGTTACATAGTCATTTCCAACTCTTTGCAACCCCATGGATTATCGCCTACCAGGCTCTTCTGTTTATGGAATTTTCCAGGCAAGAATACTGGAGCAGGTTGTCATTCCCTTTTCCAGGGGATCTTCCCAAACCAGGGGTCAAACCCAGGTCTCCTGCATTGCAGGCAAATTCTTTACTATCTGAGCCACGAGGGAAGTCTTTTTTCCCCCATTATTCTACCAGCACACCAATGAAGACATCCCATTGCTTCCTAGTTCTGGGTTGAAGCAGGGACTTCCCCCCTTCTATTTCCTTACAAACAACACTACTTAGGAAGTGCCTTAAAATTTTTGGTCATCTATTTCTCCCTTTGTGAGATATATTAAGTGTCTCTGCTGCTGCTACTGCTGTTAAGTTGCTCCAGTGCGAGCCCACAGACGGCAGCCCACCAGACTCCTCTGTCCCTGGGATTCTCTAGGCAAGAACACTGGAGTGGGTTGCCATTTCCTTCTCCAATGCATGCAGGCATGCTAAGTTGCTTCAGTCGTGTCTGACTCTGTGCAACCCCATGGACAGCAGCCCACCAGGCTCCTCTGTCCACGGGATTCTCTAGGCAAGAGTACTGGAGTGGGTTGCCGTTGCCTTCTCTGATCAAGTGTCTCTAGATCTTATCAGAAAGTCCAATCCCTGGCACATGACTGAAATAGATTTAACATCATCCTTTGTTATCCAAACTAATTATTACCTCAGACATTAACATTTCCTTACATCTGTATGTCACATTTTCACAGCTTGTTTTTTAAATATTATTTTCATTATATGATATTTATTATGCATGCATTTCCTGTGCTTTGGATTCCTCTTTTCTAACTTACTTACATATTGCACTGACTTATTTTTATTGGTATATTACTTTTATAACACTCTTTTTCTTCCAGAGAAAATTCTGACTTGGATCACTGAAGCTGACTCATTGTTTAGGATGTGTTAAGAAATTTTGGATTTAGTTTTCATTTTAAAATTGACAAACAACTGTGATATCTTGAGTAGAGATTAAATTACTAATAATGTTTTATTTGATGTTTCCAGTGGAAAATGCAATAACAACAGAAACAAAATTTTAAATGTAAAATTACAACCTCATCCAGTTATACATTCAATACTTCTGTTAAAAAGCAAACAGGATCTGTCATGCCCAGTAAGCTAAAAATTATTATACAAATTTTAAGCACAACCTTCTGAGTCAGCCACAATCACTAATCATTGAGTTGAAAGAGTAAAAGAGGCTGATAATTTTTTTAACAAGCAGAGACCTGGGACATTTCTTGGCAATAAGGTGTGGGTTTTGGTGGATGTCACTGACAGCCCAGGAGAGGAGGACAAGAGAAGGAAATAACTTCCCAAAATTCTAAAATGGGGCAGAAAATTGTATTTTGCTTATATATTAACTTTCTTTCCCATACAGAACAGCTCTCCCTTGGTATAGGCTTAATTTCCCCTTATCTGTAAACATATTAATCCTAACCAGGTTTCAAGGCCTAGTTTAAGCGGCATTCCTTCTCTGGAGCCTACTGGACTCCCTTATTTCCCTTGGAATGAATTTCTCTACCTTGTGAAGGTCCAAAATACTTCTGCAAGCAGCTTTGTCAAGCTCAGGCTGAGTGACCTTGGCGCCAATGCTCAACCTGTCTAGGTTTCCCTATTTTTAAATGGCAGCTAATAATAGTACCTACTTTACAGACTTATTAATGGGGATTAAATGATGTCATATTCATGGAAGATGCTGAACGCTCAGCTGCTGCTTGGAGGAGAGCCTGTCCATTGTGAGTGCTATTATTAAGTATTTGTTAAATAAATAAGTATATTTCTAATATTACTCATCCCTGTCTTTATCCTCTCTTCTGGCCTGGAAGCTTTTCTAGATAAGGAAAATACACTCAAATCTCCATATTTTGCCAACACGACCTCAGTCAGTAAAGAATCTGCCTGCAGTGCAGGAGACCTGGGTTCAACCCCTGGGTCAGGAAGATCCACTGGAGAAGGGAATGGACAAAGAATCCTGGCAGGTTATAGTTGATGGGGTTGCAAGAGTCAGACACGACTTAGCGACTAAACCACCACCACCTTTTTTTAGTAGCAGTTATAAATGTCTGTTGATTAAAGAAATGGTTTCTGGGTTTCACTAGCAATCCACCATTAACAAACAGAGATTGGCCTTAAATAACCAACAGAGAGACGTTCTCCCCAAATACAACTTTTTGTCATATTTTAACTAATTCTTAGGTCTCAGTGCCTGATACACACAACGGGCACTTAATAAACATGTCAAGTGAAAAAAAATAGAATGAGTAAATAGCCCTTTACCTTAAAATATTAAAATGACTTTTTACTCAGTCCCTACATTATCATATTCAATATAAATGTTTATCAAACTGATGTTATTTAAAACATAAACGAAAGTTTCAAACATCTTTAAAAGGCTATTTACCATAAGGCCCTATTTCCCTTAATTTACCAGTTAATCAACAGCCACTAATTACATCCCCCACTAGTGCTCTGTGCTAGTGGCAGAATGTGCTTCAAAAGCAGGAGACATAAGCTCCAGGAATGCACAGACTAAATGAAGTGATGACATGGCTGACACTGCGGATCCCAAGTGTGATCAACGATACGAATGAAATAGCTGGTGAGAGGTCAGAGTACAGAGCGCTGAACTATTTGGGAGACGTATCTCAGAAGAGGCTGATGGAGGAAGGATTCATATGGACAACAGGTGGGAAGAGAAAGCAAGGACCCACTCGTCTTACCATACCCCCCCTCAGGGTGTCATGTACACACTAATCTAACGGAGAAAGACCAGACGATAGGGAATAGGTCACTGTGGGGTCAGGGGAGCCAGGTGAAGGGTAGCAGCCAGCACAAGGCAAGTCGGCTGGACGGTCTGCTGATGTGGGACCTGGAAGGCTAGGCTGAGGCTACTCTTCCCTAGGAGGTTCTGTTGTAAAACTCATTACATGGCTGAACTTAACTCCTCTGAACAGCAAACCAGTGCCCAGGAAGTTACACCTGCAATGTCCAAAGGAAGGGGGCAGGTCTCAGGAGACAGGATCAGGTTACAACAGGTGACCTATTAGTGACCTAGTCCCTATCCTCTGGTCTTTCTCCATTAGATTAGTATGAACCTTTGGTGTTCCACTGAACTTACATGTCAGTTTCCAAATAGAATATAAACTAATTCACTGCATATTTTGAAGTGGCTCACTCAAGGCTTTACATTTTAAAATTAATTTTCCTTAGAGGGTTCTGTGCATTTCTTTCTCCCACCTCATTCAAAAATGATTAGGTAAGTTATATTAAACAGATCAAAAAGAAGGCACCTTTCTTTTATACTTTTTCCCTCTAATTCCCCAAATATTTCATTCCTATTCATCTCTTCTGAGCCTAGCCAGAAACTTGGCCTCCTTTGACTCCCAAACATACTGAGTTATTAAAAATACTCTTCAGCCAAAATTAAGGAAGGGTCAGTGACATGAACTCAACATGGGGTTGTAAGCAGAGCACAGTGATTTCTTTGAGAATAGGAAATGAATGGTGATGATTTTGGATGGCTAGTTTCTTTGGCTAATTTGTTGCTGTACTGGATCAGACATGAATGTCTCCCCTTGTCAGATTTCCTAATATCTCTCCAAAATGCTGTCACCAAAACATGAGATTTAGATGGGATAACAAGCTTATCGCATTCAAAAAAAAAAAAAAATCAACATTCCACAGAAAGACATGGTCCTTTCAGTTGGTATTAAGAGGAAAGTAAAATTAGAACCTTAGCACTACCAAGGTTTATACAGTAAAAGACAGGCAGACACATTATTTTTAGGCTGCTGCTAATTGAGCTTTACTTGGATCAGAACCCTCTGCAAGGAACCAACACATCAGGAATGGGTATGCTAATAGGGAGGAGACAACTGCTGGCTGTAATTCTGGGGAGAGAAACCCTGTTGCCTGCCTTCCTGATAACATAGAGGTTCAGTGTCTAAACGACCGTGGAACAAAAAGAACATTGTTTTCAAAAAGAAGGTACCTTTGCTGGTGTCCACAGACACTGCCATATCTTCTTACCTCTGGGGAGATTCGTGTTTAACTGTGGTTTTTAAGTCCAGCTTTCTAAATTTACATCTGGTTGCAAAAGTAAACCATACTTAAGAGTAAAGCAGAATTCATCAGTAAGGCTATATTTCTGCTAAGAGAAACAAGAAGGGTGTATTACATTTTAAAAACAACTCAGTACCTTGGCAAGAGTTCCTTTACTAAGAGAGCAAATCACTGGATACAGTAATCCATTGACATTCATGAGGAGGTATGTCTCAAGACTTCAAATTTATGATAATGCTATAAAATACTATTACCCCAAAAGAGCAGCCATGAGTAACTCACACAGATTACTGTGTGTGATATAGAAATCAAAAAAAATAAAAGCTGTGCAGATACACAGCTGCTCTCCTTAGGTGTGCAGCCAGGCTCACACACCAATACACAATTCAAAGTTACTAATAGGTCTCAGCAAAATGGTAACTGGTCACAGACCCATGATCTTTTAGGGTCATCTTCAAGCAGACAAAATTATGACATTTAATTCATGAAGTCAAGATTGTACTCTATTCCTAAAAAGGTAATCTAGTCAGCTCTGGTATAGTTCCATCAGCTTTTGAGGAAAGGCAATTTCCTCTCAAGACCTGACACCCCTTATACCCCGTTGCCTATAATTCCAGATGGCAAACGTAGGTGGTGGAAATGTTAGGTTAAGCAGAACGATAATACCTAGAAAGGACTGAATAGTGCCAGGAACCATATGACTCATGGTATTCTCATTTTCTTGAAGTTCTTTTGCATCAAGATTGTCCACAAAATTCATTCTTGACTTTAATTGCAATTTCAACGTAAAAGGCCTTTACTGAGTTCCCATTATTGCAGAGCACTTATATGATTTAGGAGGTACAAAAGTAGCATACAGTACCCCTAGAGATGCCAAAAACACCCACAGACATAAAGAACAATACACTTCAAAAAAAAAAAAAAAACTATGGGATTTTAGATCCAAGTGAGGACTACAACCATGTGTTATAGAGTGACAGTATGATGTCTACAAAGTTTCTAATGAGAGAGCTTATTCTTAGGTAGGTGAATAAGGAGATCAGGGCCCTTGAGGAGGAGGACAAACATTTTTTTTTTTCCTACATCCCTGAGTTGTTATGGCAACAATCTATTTTGCCTAAGACTAACATTCTTTAAGCTAAAGATTATACAACAAAACAACACATCTTGCTCAAGGGTATGTTTTTCCTTAAACTCTGTACCAGTGATTATATAACAATGTAAATTGCTTGAGGACATGTTTCTCCTTTTTAACAAAAATCTTCTGACTAATCCTGTTAAGATGTCTGTTGTGGGAGTGGGTCTGGTTCAGTTCAGTTCAGTTCAGTTCAGTCCCTCAGTTCTGTCCGACTCTTTGCGACCCCATGAACCGCAGCACACCAGGCCTCCCTGTCCATCACCAACTCCCAGAGTTCACTCAGACTCACATCCATCGAGTCAGTGATGCCATCCAGCCATCTCAACCTCTGTCGTCCCCTTCTCCTCCTGCCCCCAATCCCTCCCAGCATCAGTCTTTTCCAATGAGTCAACTCTTCGCATGAGGTGGCCAAAGTACTGGAGTTTCAGCTTCAGCATCATTCCTTCCAAAGAAATTCCAGGGCTGATCTCCTTCAGAATGGACTGGTTGGATCTCCTGGCAGTCCAAGGGACTCTCAAGAGTCTTCTCCAACACCATAGTTCAAAAGCATCAATTCTTCAGCGCTCAGCCTTCTTCACAGTCCAACTCTCACATCCATACATGACCCCTGGAAAAACCATAGCCTTGACTAGACGGACCTTAGTCGGCAAAGTAATGTCTCTGCTTTTGAATATGCTATCTAGGTTGGTCATAACTTTTCTCGCAAGGAGTAAGCATCTTTTAATTTCATGGCTGCACTCACCATCTGCAGTGATTTTGGAGCCCCCAAAAATAAAGTCTGACACTGTTTCCACTGTTTCCCCATCTATTTCCCATGAAGTGATGGGACTGGATGCCATGATCTTCGTTTTCTGAATGTTGAGCTTTAAGCCAACTTTTTCACTCTCCTCTTTCCCTTTCATCAAGAGGCTTTTTAGCTCCTCTTCACTTTCTGCCATAAGGGTGGTGTCATCTGCATATCTGAGGTTATTGATATTTCTCCTGGCAATCTTGATTCCAGCTTGTGTTTCTTCCAGTCCAGTGTTTCTTCCAGTCCAGTGTTTCTGATGATGAACTCTGCATAGAAGTTAAATAAGCAGGGTGACAATATACAGCCTTGACGTACTCCTTTTCCTATTTGGAACCAGTCTGTTCCATGGTAGTCTGGCAGGACTTTTCTACTGTTAGTAACCAATTGAAAAAGTATGTAATGCCTTGATGAGACTAGAAAGTATGGCACTCTGCCCCTTCTGATGTCTATGACAGAGGCTTTCTTTTCTTTACCACTTTACCATTGTAATAAAACTTTTGCAGGACAAAGCTCTGAGTGATGTAACCAAGTCTCTGGTCCGAAAGAGAAATTCTCTTCTTCGGAGATCATGAATCTAACACCATTCACTGTAAGTTATCACTACGTTAAAGAAGTGGCAAGGACAGAGATTGATCAAATTCTCAAGCAATAAATCCAACTAAAGGCAGAAAGACATGCCTATGCACAGGATTTTAAGAGGTCATTAAGGAGACCACCTTCTGGAGGCAAAGGACTCATTTAAAGGCAGAGTGAAATATATAGATGGAGCAATTGTCATAATGCTTTAATAAATACACTTAAAGCAAACAAACAAAAAATAAAATAGTGAAAGTGAAGGTGAAGTCACTCAGTCCTGTCTGACTCTGTGACCCCATGGACTGCACCCTACCAGGCTTCTCCGTCCATGAGATTTTCAGGCAAGAGTACTGGAATGGGTTGCCATTTCCTTCTCCAGGGGATCTTCCCAACCCAGGGATTGAGCCCAGGTATCCCGTATTGCAGGCAGATGCTTTACCCTCTGAGCCACCAGGGAAGTCCATTAAAAAAAAAAAAACCCCAAACACAGTGTTCTACCCTAATGAAATACCAAGAAAACACTTATCAAAGAGAACAATGTGAATGAAATTATACCATCATAAAAAGGTCTGTATACAGAACAAAGCGCTTATACAACCATCCAACCATTTGTTGCAGGCCTACTATGTGGCAAGCATTGTCCTAGCAGAGCTCCTATTAGCTCCCTTTAACTCCTATTAACTCGCTATTTTGCATCTTCTTCCCCATTCACACAAATTGCAGATGCTGAAGTTTTTCGATGATTCCCTTACTCTCACTTCTACATGCAATACTTCAACAAGTTTTAGTTCTGTCTCTATGAAAGTCTCTCATCTCTCCAATGTTTGCCTTAGATCAGAACCAAACACTTCACACTTGGATCCCAGCATTATCTCCCAGACTCCAGGCTCTCTATCTTCAAAGAAAACTCAATCCTCCTCTTTCCTCCAGAAAAGGAGCGAATGAGAGAGGCAATGTGATAGCCCTGATAGCAATAGCTAATATCTTTTCCTACTTACTGGGTGTACTATGTTCAGTGATCACTAGATAGAGCTGTTCCATTTACTGCTCGATAACATTGTTTAAAAGGAGGAAACTGTGGTGCAGAGGGGCTTCCCTGGCACCTCAGATGGTAAGCAATGTGCCTGCAATGCTGGAGACCCCAATTCGATTCCTGGGTTGGGAAGATCCCCTGGAGAAGGGATAGGCTACCTGCTCCAGTATTCTTGGGCTTCCCTCGTGGCTCAGACAGTAAAGAGTCCACCCACAACGCGGGAGACCTGGGTTTGAGCCCTGGGTTGGGAAGATCCCCTGGAGGAAGGCATGGCAAACCACTCCAGTATTCAACCCTGGAGAATCCCCTTGGACAGAGGAGCCTGGCAGGCTACAGTCCATGGGGTCCCAAAGAGCTGGACACGACTGAGTGACTAAACTCAGCACAGCACACGGTACAGAGAGATGGAACAATTCCCACCAGGCTAATGTAATTAGTAACTGGTGGAGTTAGAACTTTCAATTAGATCTAACTTAAAACCTAAATATTTAAGATCATGAATCTAGTTATAATATTTAGGATCACGAATCTAGTCACAATATTTAACTAAGTGCCTTTTCTTTGCCTATAAAATAGAGCACATTTTTCAAAATAATGACACTGGAACTCTGGTATCAGATTATGTAGGTTCAAACTGAAATTCCAACATTTACCAGCCATATGACCTGGGGCATGATAATTAACATCTCTAAGCCTCAATTTATCATTTATAGAATAGGATAATACTACTTTCCCTATATAGCATTACTATAAGAATTAAAGAAGATAATGTATATAAAATACTTACACCAAGTCTGACACACAGTAAGTACTTTATTAAGAATTGATGAAGCAATGAATGAATAAGTAGAGAGATTGTGGATGAACATATTTAAATATACTTCTTTCTTTAAGCATATCACTCCTAGATAAGGATGCCTATGTTACCCTTGACTTTTAGGGTTAAAAACTGTTTGCATTTTTTTCAAGGGAAGACATAAAATAAGTACTTTCTAATAGAGAAAATAATGAGATGCATCTGTATTATCATTATTACCATAATTATCAACATAATTATTACCAAAATAACATTAATGAAAACTTATTATAAACCTCCAAGGACATGTACATTCCCCAAATGCCTACCTCTCTCCCCTGCAACATGCATGAGTAAGATACTGAGACTAAAAAAGAGATGTATGACAAGGTGTTGCTTTTGGCCTATGTAACAATGTAGGTATTTTTGTAACTTGACTGGTGTATAAGTACATTGTGAAACAATTTTTGAGGAAAAAATAACCTGCCATTTGTGTTGCCCAAGGCACAGAAATGCACATGGGTCATCTGAGTGCTACCTACTTTCCTCTGCTTTCTTCCCAGCCCTTGCCAAATCTCCAGTATGAATTTTTACAAACTGATACATTTATTTGACAAGGCATGGTCAAAGTTTCCTCTCAATACTAGTTATAATGAGCAGGAAGACTCTAATATGAAGATTCAATAATTTATATGCTTTAGTGTGGTGTGAGTGATGAGTAAGGGGGTGAAAGGGAATAAATCAGTAGCAAAGGGTTGATAACAGATGGTGCTTTAGCAATTAGACAAAGCAGTGTTCTTAATACACTCCAGAGGATGAAGCTTTTCTAAGACTCCACTATTCAATGAGATACCTACAAGTTCACATTTTGGAAGTGGTAGATTCTCCAACTTCAAAGGACAAATTGATTCCCAGAGTTTAGCATCCCCAAGGACATTTAATTTCCCTAAATTTCCATCCTCCCAACAGGCACTTATTCTCTCTATCAGAAATCTGCTAATTTCACAGTTTGAAGTGCAGGAGAAAAGGATACACTGCATCCTAATAGAATGCTGTTGTCAGGGGAAGTGAATTGTTGCTTTTCTCTGAATTTGGACTCAGTGGTTTGTATTTACTCTTCCCTTTCTGCAGTGTTCAGTAGAATCCAGTGATGCGAACATTTGGTAGCTAGGAGGAAAAGCCTCATTAAAAGGATGGTACCAATCCTTCACTGTTCACTTTCTGATATTTATCCAAGAAATCCAAAATGAAAAAGGACAGACGATCCGAGGGTGAGGCTAAAAGGGAAACAGACCAAGGAAAATAGGGAAAAGCAGAGTTGACAGTGTGACCAGATTTCTAATCTAAGGAGAATGGTGGGTGGGGGAGGGATATATTAGGAGTTTGGAATTAACATATACATACTAGTACATATAAAATAGATGATTAACAAGGACCTACTGTATAGCACAAGGAACTCTATCCAATATTCTATAATAACCTATATGGGACAAGAATCTGAAAAAGCATGAATACCCTCATCCAAGGTAAGGAGCAGCGGCTGTGCTTTGCTGGAGCAGCCGTGAAGAATACCTCACGCCCAAGGTAAGAGAAACCCAAGTAAGACAGAAGGTGTTGCAAGAGGGCATGAGAGGGCAGACACACTGAAACCATATCACAGAAAACTAGTCAATCTAATCACACTAGGACCACAGCCTTGTCTAACTCAGTGAAACCAAGCCATGCCTGCGGGGCAACTCAAGACGGGTGGGTCATGGTGGAGAGGCCTGACAAAATGTGGCCCACTAGGGAAGGGAATGGCAAGCCACTTCAGTATTCTTGCCTTGAGAACCCCATGAACAGTATGAAAAGGCAAAATGATAGGATACCGAAAGAGGAACTCCCCAGGTCATTAGGTGCCCAATATGCTACTGGAGATCAGTGGAGAAATAACTCCAGAGAGAATGAAGGGATGGAGCCAATGCAAAAACAATACCCAGTTGTGGATGTGACTGGTGATAGAAGCAAGATCCGATGCTGTAAAGAGCAATATTGCATAGGAACCTGGAATGTCAGCTCCATGAATCAAGGCAAATGGGAAGTGGTCAAACAAGAGATGGCAAGGGTGAACGTCGACATTCTAGGAATCAGTGAACTAAAATGGACTGGAATGGGTGAATCGAACTCAGATGACCATTATATCTACTGCTGCAGGCAGGAATCCCTCAGAAGAAATGGAGTAGCCATCATGGTCAACAAAAGAGTCCGAAATGCAGTACTTGGATGCAATCTCAAACACGACAGAATGATCTCTGTTCGTCTCCAAGGCAAACCATTCAATGTCACAGTTATCCAAGTCTATGCCCCAACCAGTAACGCTGCAGAAACTGAAGTTGAATGGTTTTATGAAGACCTACAAGACCTTTTAGAACGAACACCCAAAAAAGATGTCCTTTTCATTATAGGGGACTGGAATGCAAAAGTAGGAAGTCAAGAAACACCTGGAGTAACAGGCAAATTTGGCCTTGGAATGCGGAATGAAGCAGGGCAAAGACTAATAGAGTTTTGCCAAGAAAATGCACTGGTCATAGCAAACACCCTCTTCCAACAACACAAGAGAAGACTCTACACATGGACATCACCAAATGGTCAACACTGAAATCAGATTGATTATATTCTTTGCAGCCAAAGATGGAGAAGCTCTATACAGTAAGCAAAAACAAGATTGGGAGCTGACTGTGCCTCAGATCATGAACTCCTTATTGCCAAAATCAGACTCAAATTGAAGAAAGTAGGGAAAACCGCTAGACCATTCAGGTATGACCTAAATAAAATCCCTTATGATTATACAGTGGAAGTAAGAAATAGATTTAAGGGACTATATCTGATAGATAGAGTGCCTGATGAACTACAGAATGAGGTTCATGACATTGTACAGGAGACAGGGATAAAAACCATCCCCATGGAAAAGAAATGCAAAAAAGCAAAATGGCTTTCTGGGGAGGCCTTACAAATAGCTGTGAAAACAAGAGAGGTGAAAAGCAGAGGAGAAAAGGAAAGATATAAGCATCTGAATGCAGAGTTCCAAAGAATAGCAAGAAGAGATAAGAAAGCCTTCTTTAGCAATCAGTGCAAAGAAATAGAGGAAAAAAACAGAATGGGAAAGACTAGAGATCTCTTTAAGAAAATTAGAGATACCAAGGGAACATTTCATGCAAAGATAGGCTTGATAAAGGACAGAAATGGTATGGACCTAACAGAAGCAGAAGATATTAAGAAGAGGTGGCAAGAATACACAAAAGAACTGTACAAAAAAGATTTTCATGACCCAGATAATCATGATGATGTGATCACTAATCTAGAGACAGACATCTTGGAATGTGAAGTCAAATGGGCCTTAGAAACCATCACTACGAACAAAGCTAGTGGAGGTGATAGAATTCCAGTTGAGTTGTTTCAAATCCTCAGAGATGATGCTGTGAAAGTGCTGCACTCAATATGCCAGCAAATTTGGAAAACTCAGCAGTGGCCACAGGACTGGAAAAGGTCAGTTTTCATTCCAATTCCAAAGAAACGCAGCGCAAAAGAATGCTCAAACTACCGCACAATTGCACTCATCTCACATGCTAGTAAAGTAATGCTCAAAATTCTCCAAGCCAGGCTTCAGCAATACGTGAACTCCCTGATGTTCAAGCTGGTTTTCAAAAAGGCACAGGAACCAGAGATCAAATTGCCAATATCCGCTGGATCATGGAAAAAGCAAGAAGAGTTCCAGAAAAACATCTATTTCTGCTTTATTGACTATGCCAAAGCCTTTGACTGTGTCGATCACAATAAACTGTGGAAAATTCTGAAAGAGATCGGCATACCAGACCACCTGACCTGCCTCTTGAGAAACCTATATGCAGGTCAGGAAGCAACAGTCAGAACTGGACATGGAACAACAGACTGGTTCCAAATTGGAAAAGGAGTGTGTCAAGTCTGCATATTGTCACCCTGCTTATTTAACTTATATGCAGAGTACATCATGAGAAACGCTGGGCTGGATGAAGCACAAGCTGGCATCAAGATTGCCGGGAGAAATATCAATAACCTCAGAAATGCAGATGATACCACCCTTATGGCAGAAAGTGAAGAGGAGCTAAAAACCCTCTTGACGAAAGTGAAAGCGGAGAGCCAAAAAGTTGGCTTAAAGCTGAACATTCAGAAAAGGAAGATCATGGCATCTGGTCCCATCATTTCATGGGAAATAGATGGGGAAACAGTGGAAACAGTGTCAGACTTAATTTTTGGGGGCTCCAAAATCATTGCAGATGGTGACTGCAGCCATGAAATTAAAAGACGTTTACTCCTTGGAAGAAAAGTTATGATCAACCTAGATAGTATATTCAAAAGCAGAGACATTACTTTGCCGACTAAGGTCCGTCTAGTCAAGGCTATGGTTTTTCCTGTGGTCATGTATGGATGTGAGAGTTGGACTGTGAAGAAGGCTGAGCACCGAAGAATTGATGCTTTTGAACTGTGATGTTGGAGAAGACTCTTGAGAGTCCCTTGGACTGCAAGGAGATCCAACCAGTCCATTCTGAAGGAGATCAGCCCTGGGATTTCTTTGGAAGGAATGATGCTGAAGCTGAAGCTCCAGTACTTTGGCCACCTCATGCGAAGAGTTGACTCATTGGAAAAGTCTCTGATGCTGGGAGGGATTCGGGGTAGGAGGAGAAGGGGACGACCGAGGATGAGATGGCTGGATGGCATCACGGACTTGATGGACATGAATGAGTCTGAGTGAACTCCGGGAGATGGTGATGAACAGGGAGGCCTGGCGTGCTGTGATTCATGGGGTCGCAACGAGTCGGACACGACTGAGCGACTGAACTGAACTGAAATTCTATAGCTGTACACTTGAAACTAACACATTGTAAATCAACTACACTGCAATATGAAATAAGATTTAAATGAAATAAATTTTTTTAAATAAAGAATAACAAATAATGAAAACAAAACAAGAAAGAATAGCAAATATGTAACGAGCCAAGATACTGCATCAGCAGGAGGATGGCATGCCGGACTCACAGCTGTAATCATAGTATTTAGCACAGTGCTTAGCACACTGTAACACTCAAATTTCATTAGAGGAATACATGAAAACAGGAAAGGCAGCGTCAATAAATGAGTAGATAAAAAAGGTTAATGTTGATATAGACTCAAAGGACTTCTAATTCACAGTAGAAAATCAAAGAATACAGAATAGTATAAGCAAAAGGTGTATGTTATATGTGTGCATACAAATGTTGTTATTTATATACAAGGTGCATAAACATACATAGCTATGCCCAGAAAGGGAAGAATTTCCAT